>NC_138549.1:147483334-147645344 GCF_964273705.1 Natrix helvetica | reverse complement strand
TTAGACATAGACTCTACCTACTGAAACAGTCATGTGAGGGTTTGAAAAAACAGGCCTATCCATTCTACACAACCATCATCTCCATCCCCCAAATGATCAGAAGTATCTTACAAGATTTATTGTTGCCATCTTGCTAAAAAGCCACATCACTTCAGCTCCTTAAATGACACATTGTGAAGCAATAGCAACACACTTGACTTCAACAGGAAGTGAGAAAAACTAAGCAGCTGGGAAACAGGATGAGATTATTCTCACCAGGGGTGGGTTCCTGCCAGTTCTATAGAAGAGATTCCACAAATCTACAGTGCCCTTTAGAACCGGTTCCAGCTCCCTCCCGCCACCTGTCCGCACATCATCAAGATGAAGAGCGAGAGGAGGAATTCTGGGAGTTGAAGTCCACAAGTCTTAAAGCTGTCAAGTTCGAACACCCCTGGGTTTTTTTTTCCTAAAGAGTTATGGGTGCAAGGGTCTTGTAACTTGACAGCTTTAAGACTTGCGTGCTTCAAATGCCAGAATTTCTGAGCCAACATTTTGGTTGTTAAGCAAGAGTGTTGTTAAGTGAGTTTCACCATATTTTACAAGTTGGCCATGCCCACTCAGTCACATGACTGCCAAGCTACTCCCACTCGGTCACATGGTTGGCAAGCCACTCCCACCCAGTCACATGGCTGACAAGCCTCTCCCACAAAGCAGGCCACACCTACAGAAGAGGTTCTAAAAATGTTTGAAACCCACCACTGATTCTCACCAATTGAAAACTGTCTACCAGGACAGCTCTAGCATTTCTGCTGAACAAGTGTGCTGCAGCCAATATTTGTAGAAAAATCTACCAATAGCAACAGTATGGTGTTGATCCCAAATGAGCACATATACCCCATATGGAAGAACCTTACCAGATCACTGTGTCCCTGGATGAAACTATTCATCCATCTTGCCTCTATCTCATTACTATACTGTCTTGATCTTATCAATATAGTGTACTTCATTTTCTATCCTATCTTTCTACTAAAATTTCTGCTTCACTGTTGCTATGATAGAATGAATACATATGCTCCAATTACAATCTACCCAAAGAAAAATACATTTTTTACATATGCGGAAGATGAGGGAGACATTCCTTTATTGAGAGACTTCTTTCAATCAGAATTTCCTCTTAAAATGCTAGTATTTAGTACTTCCACTACAATCTGCTCCTCAAGAGAACACTTTAGCTGTTCAAGCTTTTATATATTGAAACCAGAGACAAGATATCTTTCTGCTGCAGTTTTCTAAAATGTCTACTCCCAAAAGATGGAAAGCAGGTGACCTTGTCTCATTCATCTAGCTATTCAGAATAGATAGATGAATGAGACAATGTACACTGACCACATTCATACTTGATAAACATTGAGCAAAAATGTCTAAAAGAGAATTGCAATCTGTTATTTGAATGGGAGTATAGCTGTCTGCATAAATCGGAAGCCAGGATCATAGGAAAATCTCATTAATCAAATGTGAGCATAGCTCCTATTTAGATCTTCCAGCTGACGACACGGAGATCTGCAATAGTAGGTACATAAATATAGGGACACTGGTGGGGACAGCACATACAGCTCCAGGCTTTATTCAATTTGTGTTCACATATGTTTTACGGGGGGTCATGGGTAGATTAGGTTTAGCATAAAATTGGGTCAACAACAATACCAAGTATCACAGGTTACCTACTGTTGAATCAGGATTTTCACTAGATTGATGTGTCCACATGTTGCTGCTGCATGCAGAGGAGTCCACAATTCATTGTCCTTTGCATTGGCATTGGCCCCATGGCTCAGAAGGAGTGTAACTATTTCTTCATAGTTGTCTATGCAGCACTGTTGAGAAATCAAACCAGGAATTTTAAGCTTTAATTTGTACATATGATTTCTGCCCCCTGAAGCAATGGAGTGACTTTCGCTTTATTGCCACCTGACAGAGCATTGGTGCCTCGATAACATACAAATGATTGAAAAGAGATATGTCAAGGTGATGAAGACAAGCTTCGTGTTCGCAATGGAGAGACTTAGGTATGTTGCAATATGAGATGTAATCACCTAATCTTGCAATTGCATTTATTCTTCCATTCCATGATGCAAGCCTAAATAGAAAGATTACCAACAGTCTTTGGCTAAGTCATTTTCCTTGCCTAGTATCTGGTTGTAGATACTGAAACATACTTCATAAAAAAGTTCCACGCGTAGGTTCAGAATTTGGAGTTAGTGAAACGTAGGTATTACTTCTCATAGGCAATATCCAATAGCCACCTGCCAACAGAGCCATCAATTTTTTTTTATTTCACTAATACAGAGGTTTTCTTTTTATAATCCAGTATTCATGAGAAAGTGTGAAATCAAAAGCTGAAAAATCAATCTGACACATACAAGTGGAAGTGTGCACCTCGGGCAATGATATTCTGCAATGCTGTCTCCGAAATTACAAAAAAGTTTTAATTTATAAGAACTTCAAGTATCAATGGTCTTCTTTATAGATAATACAAATGATACAATCTCTGGAACCATCTCACTTAAGATTTTGGCTCACAGTGGTGTGAAATGCATTAGCTGAAGGCTCAGCAATTTAAATGAAAATCCAGTGAGCTGTTAAAGAAGTCCATAGCACCGAGATTTTATTTGTATATTGTACATGGCTCTGAAGCATTTCTTCCTTTTTAGTAATTCTAGACTGCCTACCTGATCAATTCAGAGTGGTAAAGAAGGAGCCCTCTTTTTATTTATCTTCATAACAAGCTTTCAAGTTGTACCCATGAATGAATGTGTCATCCGTTTAGATGCTTCATACTTCCTAATACAATGCATAGCAAATGATAACTCAGCGCTTTTCTTAGGAATTCCTAAGGAATTTTCGTTTAAGCATACAATTGATTTATGACACCTTTAGTAAATTTAATGTCAAATGCTAGGAGCAAAAAGAGGCCAAATCTGATCTTTTAAAATCCAATGCTCTTCTTCCATTTGCATAGGTGAGATAAAGCAGAGTTTTTCAAACTGTGTCCTGTGGAATCTAGGCAACTATGACAACTTGATGGGGCCTCCATGAGAAACTAAGAGCAAAGAGTTCTTTCAAAAACAGCTGCTTTTCTATCATTAGAGGTTTGCCTTTTGATCAGAAGTTCTAGGAATTTATTTATTTTTTAAACTGACAACTTCCATGGCCTGAAAAATTTGAAACCCCTAGTATAAAGCAACATCTCAGAATAACATTATTCAGCAACACTTACATTTACTGTGTTTCCTCGAAAATACGACATGTCCAGATAATAAGGCCATGCCACATTTTTCTGGTGGGCAAAAATATAAGCCCTCCCCCGCAAATAAGCCCCCTGGACAACCCCCCACCTCCGTCCAGGCAGCGCGCCGCTCACCAACCTAGCGGTATCCCGAAGGTGCCAAGCTGCAGGAACCAGGGGGAGGCAAAGGTGATCGCGTTGCTTGGTGCCACAGCAGCGCAACACAACAGCCATGAAGCGACCACGCTCTTGAGCAGCCACCCTGCAAACCCCCTTTCCAGCCGGGCACAGCGCCATTCACTGACCTAGGGGTATCGCCAAGCCACGTGAACACCTATTCGCCACCGCCAAACAGAATCTTCTGGCAGTGGCCGCTCTTGGTGTATGCTCTATGGGTGTATGCTCTGCCGGCAGCTAGCCCACAACCATAGAGCTTACGCCCAGAGCGGCCACTGCTGGAAGACTCGGTTTGGAAGCCGCTGAAAAAGCCGTGCTGGGATGGCAGTGGTGGTGGCGGCAGCAGCGGAGGTGCTCTGGCTCTGCGGGGAGAGCTGGGCCAGGACACTGGGAGGCTGGGAGGCGCATGAGTGGGAGCAGAACAACCGCTCATGCAACCCCCCTCTCCAGCTGTGCAGAGCGCCATTCACTGGCATTTTGAAGGTGCCAAGCTGCAGGAGCCGGGCGGCGGCTAACAGGAGCTCACATGGCTTGGCGATACCCCTAGGGCAGTGAATGGCACTGTGCCCGACTGGAAAGGGGGTTTGCCGGGTGGCTGCTCATGAGCCTGGTCGCTTCATGGCTGTTGTGTTGCACTGCTGCGACAGCCATTCGCCCATGCAACACAGCCATTCGCCCATGAGGCTGTGCCCGGCTCTTTGGGAGCCCGCTCGCAGCTGCCCAGCAACCCCAAAACAATAACCCCTCCCCTCATAATAAGGTCCAAGCCATATTTTGTGGGTAAAAAGAAAATAAGACCTTGTCTTATTTTTGGGGAAACACGGTATCATTAAAAATCTATCAATGAATTCAGATTATATAATCTCAAAGCATTCCAAAGAATAATAAATTATTAAATAATAATTCCAAGCTTAAAGAGAAATCTCAAAATGATGCCTCTTGCCCCAAATGTCCACTAGCCCACTGATTTCAGGACCAATGTCTGTGTGTGTGTTTGTGGAATGGAAAAAGAGACAGACTTCAACCTGCCTAAAAAACCTGCCTTCTAATGTGCAATATTTTATATGATTACATTTGTTATTTAATTTAATTTAATTACTATATTTCAAAATCATCCACTGCTCTGGATGATATGCTAATTAAAGCAAGAAAGATAATGTAGCAGCATGAAAAAGAATAAAAAAGCAAATAGTTGAATAAGCTATGTTGCCAATATGAGCACATTCTGAAATATGAATTTGGCAATATCTTTATTAGACTGATGTGCAAATTTTTGAGCTCTTAAATTTCGGTAAGTAAAACATTAAAACAAAAGCATGGGGACTGGAGAAAGGAAATTAAGGAGATGACTTAATACTGAACTCATAAAATCAAGATGGAACACGGAAGGAGACTGAGGACTGGTGTACTGATAATTTTGGCTTGTATTCAAGACTTCATTTAGTTTTGTGAGGATGTGAAAACAATGGCAGAGCTCTTGTTTTTAAAAATATAAAATCCAAGAATTATTCTCACCCATTTTATCCTTAAGCAAAATACAGAGTACTTGATAAATAGGAAAAATCAGTAAAAAAAACACTTGTAGTATAATTATTACAATTGATCTATTATGTTTACTTCTTACTTTGCAAGATCCCTAACATGCATGCTTACTTCCAAAGATCTTTTGCTGCTTATCTTTTAACTCACTTGCATTTTTATCTGCTGATGGATAACTTCTTCTTCCACATAAATTAAAAAAAAATGCAATTCTGTCTACTCTAGAGTGACTAGACTAGAAGAGCTGTTGCAGCCAACAGCTTTTTATCTGAATAAATGCAAGTATGGTGAGTGCAGGGATTTAGAATTGAAGGAGGATAATTAATTCCTACCACCACTACCACCCATGTCATTTTCTTAACTTGAATCAGGCGTCAAAATCAATTAACAGAATTCAAAATAAAAATGCAACTTCTGTTCCAGACAGATTTTGCATAACAGAAAACAGTAGTTACATACTACCAGCTTTCCCAATGGGTAGCAGGGAAAAATATGATTTTGTCTAACCTTATTTCACAAAGAGCTCAACTGAATGTTTTCTTTAAGATAGTAACTACTTTCGTGTATTGCAGTCAACTATTTCCTACTGTCCCTAGATCCCTACACTAGCAACACCAAAATCCTGATATACAACTATTTTTCTTCCTTTCTCCCTGAATGATGTCACATTTCTGCTTTCCAAAATGCTTACTTGATGCAGTGCAGTTAATCCATCTTCATTGCATAGATCGGGACTGAAGTCGTTGTTCAATAAATAACAGACTGAAAGAGACAAGGCAAAGATTTATCCTCAGGAAGGTTTATTATACTTTATACTTAGATGGAACAAACAATTGGCCCCAAAGGGAACCACTATGTCTAAAATGCACAATGAAATAAGCTGAATGTGCTTTATATTATTGAATACAATAGAACAAGCACCATTTTAAATCCAAAAACTTTCACTCAACAATTGTTTTAAAATCTATCTACTATTCAGACATCCCCAGATGCATTGTTATAGCATGTTATTGCTCTAGCATTTAATTAACATCAGAACATTTGAGAAATGAATCCTGTTCAGCAGTCACAATTACCAGAGTTTCATTGCTTCAAATCAAGAACTAGTAATGTGATGTCCTTCAAAGTTACTGAACTTCAATTTTGGTGAGTTTAAACCAGTATGGTCAATGGTGATGCAGACTTGCACTTCAACAGTATTTCAAAGGTTGCCCAGGTATATTTTTAAGAGGACCTCAAATATCTCTCTTAGTCCCTAAAGATGGATCCCAAATTAGATAGTTAGAAATCCATAGAAAAATGAGAATTTTGGAAGAAACATCTTAATTGCTCGTTTACGTCAGGAATCCAGTGTAAAGATGCAAAGCACTGATTCTTCACCATCAGACATCAGGTTCAAAGGATTCAAAGCAACTAGAAGCAGAATAATGAAACAGTTGTATTTTTAACAGAAAAAGTACAAGGGACAATGGGAAGCTATTATACATATGAATGGTAGAAAACAAACAAGAGAGTGAATTTATGTACTTCAGTAGAGTATTTATTAAAGAGATGAAAATGGGTGAAGAAATTTCAAGATGTGCAAATGTCATAGATAGTGGATAATATGGGGTTTGTTGCAAAAGATGAATGCTTGTCAAGACAAATGAAAATGTCTTTGTACACAGAAATACTTCTGCCCACTTTGTCATATGGAACTGATGGTTAGGTATCTCATAAATATATAAAACATAAAGCATAGGTGGTAGAACTGGGGCCCTTAAAAAGAATGCATGGCAAAACAAGAATGAATGTATGATGAATGAATGAATGTGGACCATATACAATATTAGTAACCAATATGAATGAAATATGGGATGTTTTATAATGACAATTAATTAAGATCATTCCCTATAATAATACAATAATACAATAGTAGAGTTGGAAGGGACCTTGGAGGTCTTCTAGTCCAACCCCATGCCTAGGCAGGAAACCCTATACCGTTTCAGACAAATAGCTATCCAACATCTTCTTAAAGACTTCCAGTGTTGGGGCATTCACAACTTCTGGAGGCAAGCTGTTCCACTGATTAATTGTTCTAACTGTCAGGAAATTTCTCCTCAGTTCTAAGTTGCTTCTTTCCTTGATTAGTTTCCACCCATTGCTTCTAGTTCTACCCTCAGGTGCCTTGGATAATAGTTTGACTCCCTCTTCTTTGTGGCAACCCCTGAGATATTGGAACAATGCTATCATGTCTCCCCTAGTCCTTCTTTCTCTTAAGCTAAACATACCCAGTTCCTGCAACCGTTCTTCATATGTTTTAGTCTCCAGTCCCCTATAGGATAAAAGTATCTTCACTGAAGGTTATGGACTTTGACTATACCATTCCAATGTGGTGTAGATAGATACTTATCAGTTTTCCAGTCTAAGAGTAAGACAGAGTCACTGGCCCAAAATGATCGAGCTAACTTTCACAGGATTAACAACTGGATATCCCCACTCCTAGTCCAGCATCACTAACCACTAACATAAATATACACAGCAGTGTGGTATGGTGGTTAAGTGAGTATAGGTGTCCTGAGAGAGAGAGAGGAAGAGCGGGAAGATATTAAAAATGTAAAGAACTAAAAGCAATGTATACATAAGCATATGGAAATGATGGAGCCAAGGATGGTTTAAAATAACAGGAAGGTAGCACGATATAGTGTTATTTCTCTGCCAACTACTTCACATTGCTTCCTATTATTTACCCCAAAAGTAAGTAACATGATTTCCAGGTACCATTATTTTTGTACAGGTGATCCTCGCTTAACGACTTCTCATTCAGCAACTGTTCGAACAATACTGAACAAGCGATTATGATCAACCATCGTATTTATGTTGGATACAGCATCCCATGGTCACATCTGGGATGGCGCTATTTGTGACTTTCTTTGCTTGCTTCCTACAGGAAATGTCAATGGAAAAGCCAGCAAGAGATGTTGCAAAAGGCAAACACACAATATCCTTGTGTAGGTGTAATGTGTCATGAAAAATTACAGCATCTCAGATTTATTATCTGCACGGCCTATGTGCCTATCACACAGACGCCAATACATAGTCTATATCTGTATCTGTATCTCTATATATTATGATTTGCTTAGATTAATCTTTCCTATTTTGTTGCTTTCCACATGCATTGGTCTATATCTGACAACATACCCATCTAACTGGGGGTGAAAAATGTAGCAGTTCATCATCTGCACATCTGAAAGGTGCTAGACAGAAGAAATCTAGGTCAGGCATTCTTCTTTCTTGAGTGTTCATGAAAAATGGTCAGCTTTTGTTAATTCTATTTAAAACACCATCATCATAACAGAGAAAGAGGAGAGAGAGAGAACTAAGATTTGGGAAATACTCTTGTAAATTCTTTTTAGGGAAAACTTTAAAGCTTCCCTAAATAACCAATAGTATTTGCAAACATATACTACTATAGACTTTCATGTTTCCTTATGATTATCCCCCCCACCCTCCTTTCCTTTCTCACCTGAACAATGCATTTTATATATTTTTCAACTCATCCAAAAAGGCATTTTGTGCTACCCAGAAAGTGTATGTGTTTCTCCTGCCTTTCTTGGAGGAACTGACTAATAAATGTGTCATCCACCAATAACTCTGGTTTTTCTGATTTACTCTGAATACAACTTCCATTAGGATTCTTAATTCAATCTGGCTCATTTAAAAGCCATTGTGGACTAATGACATGAGTATCTGTAATCACATTGGGTCTGCTTCCAGTGATATAGCCATGTTGCTACATGAAAATTGAATTTTATCAGTTCTTTTTGCTTCCCTTCTATTTTACAATATATTTCAGAAAATAAAAATAAACTTGCCTGTTCTGTTCTTTCCTCTACCTTATATTCTTTAGCCCTTAGGTATACACTTGCTTCCACAAATTTTAAGTAATGTTACTGTATACCTGATTTGCTGAGCAGGCCACAATGCAAACTGGTTTTATCCAGAGGAAAACACATGGATAGAGGCAAATATTTTGCTTTCTTATTCCTAATATTTGTATTTTGTTCTTGATTGAGGTGTCTGAGCCATTTCTTAGAGCAATTTAGTGGCTTTTTCCTCCATTAATATGCCTAATCCGATCAAATAGCCATATATGCTAGCGATCATCCGCACATATTCTGGAGGTGAATTTGGCATTGACTGCATATCTATGAAAGGATACTTTTTTTGTTTTATATAATCAGTAATTAATTATATTGGATGGTATTGTGTTGGGCAAGATGCATAAAAGCCATAAGGAGGAAAGCTTGATCTTTCCACACCTCTTTTTGTTTCTTCATACAAATAGTTCATTCATTTATTACAATATAGCTGCTGATGATGACCATACAACATCCTTTGTCTATACTACAAAAAATAGAAATAGATGCAGAAATCTTTGTGCTACTATTGTGCTACAAGGGGTTGCCAAAAAAAGAGGGGGTCGACTTATTTTCCAAAGCATCTGAAGGAAGGACAAGAAGCTATGGATGGAAACTAATCAAGAACAGAACCAAGGTTGAACTAAGGAGAATTTTCCTGACAGAACAATCAATCAGCTTGCCTCCAAAAGTTGTGAGTGGTCCAACACTGGAGGATTTTAAGAAGAAATTGGCTAACCATTGGTCTGAAATGGCATTGGGTTTCCTGCTTGAGCAGGGGGCTGGACTAGAAGACCTCCAATGTCCCTTCCAACTCAGCCATAAATGTGGGCTGGTTACTGAGTGCTGAAATATGGTCAGATTATTGTGGGAGGAATGCATATTGGACTTTTGAAACCAGGTTGTAAGTCTCTTTTTCAGGGTCTATCATAACTTTGTCCCTAAGCAACTGGTCACAAGTTGAGGGCTACCTGTTTTAGACAATAACTTTGGAGGAAAAAACAAATTGTGTTTTCATACTAAACTATGATTTCCTCAATAAACAGTGGCTGAGTTCATAAAACATTTTATGCCAAAACCAAACAAAGCACATTTTGATTCAGTGCACTGTTTGAAGTCTACGTACTTATATTGGGAATGTTATTCATAATCCCCAGGAGTAAATATGGCTCTGGGCAATGGTAGAGAAAGGAATATCTGAACAAGTCACCAGAAAATAGCAGTAGCCTTTAAAAACTGTTTCAAATCATTTTCGCACTTGATCTTGGCCGAAAAGGCTGAGAAGCTTTTCTGAAATATAAATTGCTAATCATGATGAAGTTGTTGATTCATTGAATTCCATTTATATTTTATTTTAATGCGTTCTTACAAAACATACGAGGGCACAGAAAGCCCTGTACATTTCAGAGACAATTTAGGATACTTTCCAGTAGATGGAGAAGATAACTGTGCAGGTAGGTGTAAATAGGTTTGCATTCTTGCTGGCTTTGCTATGATATTGTTTTGCTTTCCGGCTGTATTTCAAGACCATTTGTCAAGATTTTGCGACAAGGTGACAGCAGTATATCAAAAGGGACTTCAAGTGTATAAAGAGAGACAAATTCAATGTCAGATGGAAGAAAATCCTGGGAACTTTAGTTGCCTATTTTTTTAAAAAAAATGGATTTACAATTTCTAGGCTTCTGGCAAGACATCAAATCAAAATTGAAATAGGTTCTTATTGTGAAGACCAACTACCCCAACAATGCTAACTTAAGAAAAGTAGCCATGCAAGATACCTAAAAACTAGTCCATTTCAGGGTTTCCTCATATGGGTAGACGAACCCATTTTAAAAAGAGCTGCTGAATAATGACTGCTGAAGTATGTTTTCCTCAAGAAAACCGAGCGTGTTAGAAAAGATTAGAAGCTAAGTAGCAGTAGCAATAGCACTTAGACTTATACACTGCTCAGGGGTGGGTTGCTGCTGGTTTTACTACCGGTTTGCAACCCACAGTGCAACAGTGTGCACATTGTTCAATGTAAATTGTTCTTTGCATATGCGTAAGTCACTAAAAACCAAAATGGTGGCAGCCCAGCGACAGCAAGGGAGCCAGTTAGGTGATGTGGCAGGCCTGTGTCGCTGCCGGTTCTGCAACCCAGGCCTGAATTCCATTACCGGTTCGGCCGAACTGGACCAAACCAGGAACAACCCACCTCTTATGTGCTTTACAGCCCTCTCTAAGTGATTTACAGAGTCAGAAAAATGCCCCCAACAATCTGGCTCCTCATTTTACCCACCTCGGAAGGATGGAAGGATGAGTCAACCTTGAGCCTGGTGAGATTCGAACTGCCAAATTGCTGGCAGCCGGCAGTCAGCTGAAGTAGCCTGCAATACTGCACTCTAGCCACTGCGCCATCACAGTTGAATGAAGGTTGTGCCACATAAAATAAACTAGCACTGGAAACCAGCAGATGTAATTGGAATCACAGGTTTTCCAATATAGACCACATCATTCCAAGTTGACCATATTGTGTATCAATGTGATTAACACTGCCTAAGTACCACATTAGGAGGTGAAAGCAAAGCACCTAAAGCCATCCTTATACTGACTCAATGGCAAGTAAATAATAAAATGCAGGTAGTGGGAAGCAGATGTTTCTCTGAAAATAGTTAGCAGGCCAACACACACAGATTGTGTATAGGGTTTTTTTCTGGGATTTGGAGAAAATCCAGAGGGATTCTTTTCTCACGAAACCAGGTCTGAACTATTTTAAAGCTTATGCTACATATTTGGAAGGGGGGGGGGGTTAATGAGAGAAAGAAAAAAAAACTACTGATTTTCAATGTCAGTAGTCAGACAAGGTTCTGAGAATTACCCATTCCTGCTTTAAATTCTTCAAAAGGAAGAATGAGAGAGTAGGTAAACTCAGGGGTTGCAAAGGTTTTTGCTTCACTAAAAGATTCTACTTTTAAATTCAGTGGCCTACTTTTGCATATTAAGTTGTTTCAAGAGCAGTGCATCAATAAAGTTGAAAATAGTACCTTCATAATATAAATGGTTACCCTCGGACAAAGCTTGTTTATCAGAATTGCAAGACACATGATCAGTCTTACCGTTAAACTAGGAATGAAGATATTTCTGAACAGTTCTCAATGCTCTTGAGTCTCTGGACTACTTCCTGCCTCCCTTACACTGCTTGTCTCTAAAATGCCTACTATCACAATATTGGACAGCTGCGTAAGGATTTAAGCCCCTGGGCAGACTCTGTTAGTTGCCAAGAACATGTACGAGAAGTAACTTGACACAGTTAAGATAAACTGTTAGACAGTTGCTTCATTTCACAGCCCTCTCTCTCCCGGCTTTCAAATTCATGAATGTCTCTACTTCTCAATTACTTCTTTATCCTGAGAGCTGTTCCTAGAATATGGTCACTTGACCTTTCACTGACATTACAAGACTTCATGTGTGTTCAGGCTTCAGCTTGCAAATTTTGCAAAAGGTTATTATTATTCAACAAACAAAACAGAGAAGCAGTCAGCAGGAAACCATTCAGTATAGCAACTTATCATCGCCTAGAAACATCGTTTCCCAAGGTGTTCCATAAACATGACAGTCTTAAGTTCGTGGTGTTGCTGGAGGCTACACTTCACTGATCTTCAATTGGTGGTCAATTACTTGATCCTGATCTGGAAGCAAGCCAAGCAAAATTGAACAACACTCATATGTTCGTATTCTTTTTACTACGTTTTTTGTTTTACTTTTAAAAACTGTAGAGAAAGAGAGAGAGAGAGAAAAATTGCAATCCTTATTACATGTGAGAGATAAAAATTGCAATCCTTATTACACGTGTACTGTAATTTTTGACGATTTTTTTAAAAAATCACCAATAATTGTCCATATTTTTAATATTGTTTTTACGTTGTATTTTTATCTGATTGATGTACACCATCCCGAATCACTTCTGGTGAGATGGGTGTCTCTATAAATCTGAGAAATATCTGAAATTGAAACTTTGCAGTTAGAGGAGGAAACCCATAACTACTCTTGTCCATGTGCTTTCCTCCTTGTCAGTTTTTTATTTCCCCGTTGACTGTTTGTTTCTTTCTTTCTTTCTTTCTTTCTTTCTTTCTTTCTTTCTTTCTTTCTTTCTTTCTTTCTTTTCTCTCTCTCTCTCTCTCTCTCTCTCTCTCTCTCTCTCTCTCTCCATATATACATACATACACACACACATACACCTATAATATAGGTGAGCCATGAAAGAATGGCAAGGTTCACATATCAAACTGAATGCTTGCTTTTGGATTAATGTGATACATAAACCCAACCATTGTGGATTGCTTAGTGTGTGAACACAGCCAGTGTGGCTTACTTAACCACCAAAATGTTAAAAAGCCATGGTTGTCCTTAATATGAGATTCCAAACTTAGAAATGCCCATCTTTCTGAGTGAGAAAAGAAATAATGATTTTAAGGAGCATTAATCTCTACCCCAGTGGCAATATATGCATAATATACACACAGAGACTATTGCAAATCAAAGAATTTGCCAGTACCAACTCATCTGAGCCACACATGGGAAACTATTTTTGTTGAGGAACTCTGTGTGTGTGTGTGTGCATGCTTTTGAGTCAGCATTGACTCCTGGTGACTGCCTGGACTAGTCGCTGCAGTTTTCTTGGTGAGATTTCAGAAGGGGTTTGCTTTCCAGGATTGAGTTCTCCCAGCTGTCTTCCTGCCAAAGATGGGTCAGAACTCAGTGTCTTTTGCTTTCTAGCCCGGGGCCTTAATGGCTGTCATTGAGGGTGATTTATTGGAAGACAATAAAGGGAAACTTCATGAGGGCAATTTATTAGATGTTACACATCAACTCCAAGCATAGCCAAAGTCAAAATGGATGCCTCTTCTTTTCTACTCTATACTTTCTCTTTTCAACTGCTACATGAGGGTCATGGAGGTCTTATCAGACAGCTGAACTTGTTAGATCTTTTGAAATTAGGTATAAGTACATATTAAATTAGGCTGACAGCTAGTTCTGATGCAACTCATTGAACTCTCAAATATATTATTCAGGGGTGAAATGCTACTGGTTCTGACCGGTTCACTAGAACCGGTAGCAAAAAATGCTAAGGTTCGCTTGTACCGGTAGTAAAACAAAGCTTTAAAAAGTGAAGTAAAAAAAAGTTCTGTGACACTTAGCTGTGAGCTGAGTGATCGTCTGAACTTCTCCCCCCCCACACACACTTTTTAAAGCAGTTTTTACTATCTATTCACCAGAACCGGTAGTAAAAAAATGCTTTAAAAAGTGGAGGGGGAAAGTTCCAACCATCGCGCGGCTCACAACTGCATGATCATCAGAACCTCTTTTCCCCCCACTTTTTAAAGCACTTTTTTCCTGCCGGTTTGGGAAAATTGGTAGTTACAAAATACTTTAAAAGGTTAAAAAAAAAAGGTTCCGACAATCACGCGGCTGACAACTGATCCGTGCAAACCTCTTCCCCCCCCCCCTTTTTTAAAGCATTTTTAACTAGGGAAAAAATGCTTTAAAAAGTTGGCCACGCCCACCCAGTCACGTGACCCACCCCCACCAAGCCACGACCACAGAACGGTGGCAAAAAAATAATAATTTCACCACTGATCTTATTAGACTATTTTTGTTGAATCACATTGTTAAATATATGGTTTATTGAAAAAAACTGATTATGCTAGAACATAAATTCACAGAATATGCAAATTCAAAGAAAAATAAACTATATTATGGCTTAGAACAGAGATGGAGAACCATGGCCCTTTTATGACTTGTGGACTTCAACTCTCAGAATTCTTGAGCCAGTTGATGTCACAAACCATAATAGGACCATGGTTGCCCATTCCTGGATTAGAACAATGTGTGACCTGAATTAACTCCCTGACTGGTAATAAATCTCTAGGATTTTCAGAAAGAAGTCCTTCAGGTTTACCTATAAATGCCAAGATGCAGCCCAGAGTATGGCAAGTGTTTGAAAACCAAGTTACAACTTTTTCCTTGGATTATTTTTTTGTTTGTTTGTCTAGTCTTACCCCAATTAAAAAGATTGAAATGTGTATTATTAAACAGCTAGATTCCTTTATAGACTAGCAATTCCAATTATTTTATAATTGTCATGGATTATGTAACTTTTGAAGGGGTTAGAAAAAGTCACAAATTGTTCCTCAGTGCATCAGTGGTGCTGATTATAATCTAAAATTTTGGGCACCAACAATGAATTTAACCCTCTTTAACCTCATCAACGCCTTCTCCTTACAGCACTTTTTTTTTAAAATTTTCAGCCTCCTTTGAATGTTCTTTTATCACCCTGTTGTTAAAGCTGCCTACACACACAAGAAACTATTTTTCTAGACTGTTCCCCCAAGCTTAAAGTCACGCAGTGACAAACTGCAATCTGCTCCACTGTTATTAAGTAAAATATATGCCCACACCTCCTGCATTAGGCTTTTTCTGTTTGCAGTTTTCTGTCTGTTAAAAAGGTCTTTTATAACGGAACAAAAAAAAAAAACAAATCACACAAACAACGGAAACTGACTCACTGGTTCAGCGCAGGAAGAACAATGAGGCTGATTGCAGAACAAAACAAAATATTGCATCTACAAAAGAAGCAAGTGACGGGCATCTTTACATTCTGCCCTGCATGGCATCAATTCCTTTGTGAACATAAGCAAGACACTTTTGCTTGTAATTCCAGACTCATTCTGCTCAGTCGCGTTCACGTGAACGATAACAGCAGTACCTACACACTTACTAAAAACTAGCCTAGAGCTTCTTGAGGAAAGGAAGGGTGTAAATATAATTAATTAATTAAATCAAGCCCACCCAGCCCACTCTTCAAAACCCCTTCCAGGACCGAATGCAGATTTAAAAAAAAAAAATTCAGCAGAAGAGTAAACGCAATTCTTTCCTATGTATATAGTATACACATCCTTCACTATTATGGCATTGAATATCTAGTTGTTTTCATATTCCGTAAATGTCCAAATGCCTTGTTGCATATTGGAATTTGTTAGAAAATGAAAACATAATGTGTGCAAGACAATAATTTCACTTAACTTGGGCCCCAACTGATGCTTCCAAGCTCCTGGATTCCAAAACTCCTTCAAATGCGCTTCCATTATTATGGATTCCCACTATTTTGCGGTATGAAACAGAAAAGAAAAGAACTATAATGCAATCTACATAGACTTAACACTTGGAGAAGAAAGCACATAATTATAGTCTGCATGCATACATCAAGAGCAAGCTTGGTCTAATGTTTGAGGTATAAATTCTAGCCCCACCTTAGGCACAATGGCAGCTGGATAACCTTGGAACAGTCACTTACTTTCTTCTCAGTCCTAGGAAGGAGGCAATGGCAAAACACATCCAACATCTTGCCAAGTGCAGGGACTTGTCTAGGCAGCTGTTGGGGATCAGCACTAACTCAGAAGGAACCAAAACAAACAACTCCTCCTCCCCCTATAAAACAAGTGGTCTACTCCTTTTCCCACTTAGAAAAGCTCCTGACCACCTCCTCAAAAGTGATTTTTCTCCCTTCCAGCCCCGATATAACTTTTCAAATCACTTTTAGAATCAAACTACATCTTATACCAGATAATATTCCATGACTAATACAACTTTTAAGGGCTGCATAATTTTGTGGAGAAGTAGCATGGATCTTGTTTGTTTAACATTTGCTACAATTTCCTAAATCTTTTCCCTCTGAGCATCTATTGTTTGCATCAGGAAGGGAGGAAAGAGCTGAAATGTAGGTAGGACTAAAGGAAGTGGGGTACTTGGTGCTTTCTGAGCTTGATTGTTTTCTTGCAGGTGATCCATTACCCAGTTAGCACTGATGATGTTGACTAGTTGGGTAATGAAAGGTCTGCAAGAAAACAACCAAGGATTCCATAGCTCAACTCTGAACTACAAATATTCTCTTCTATAGGAGTGCCTGCATTCCCCCCCCCCATCCCACCCCGCACATTGCTGGACAGCAACCATCCCACTTCGGAGAGGGGCTCAAGCGGGGAGTTAGTCTGGAATTGTTACATAAACCCAAGAGGCCAACATTTATCTCACATATCTACACCTCCAAATACCTTTAAGCCTTATCTAGTCTTCCCCAGGCACAAGTTGCCAGTCTGGGGAGATTCCTGTGGAATTGGCATAGGACAATAAAGTAATCAGATTGGACTCTATACATGTGGGTGTCAGGCTTCCAAATAGCACTGATATAAAAGATGGCTTCCAGGTCTGACAATGGGTCTGGTTGTTCATCCCTAACATCTATAGACCAATAACTGCTAAGGAGAGGATTTAAAATTGGGAAATTAGGAAAGGGGGAAAAGGTTAAAAGGCCCAACTCTATAACCATACCCAGAACAAGGTATCAAGTACCTAGAAGTGCCTTCATATTAAGCATATATTCTGATGTAAGAGGTCTGTCTCAGATTTCCTAGAATTTTTTGTTTTCATCTGTTAAAAGAAAGATGATGTTTTAATGGATTACTTCAATCGATTTTCATTCAAATGTGTTTTAAAATAAAAAAATAAAAGACTTAATCCTGCTCTTGTTCTTGCTCTAAATCCAACGTTTTATCTCTGCCCAAAGGCTACTTCCCTTTGAAAGCATAGTAATCTGTATACAATGGAGTTGCAATATAATTATTTCCAAGATTATCCCAAGCAGTTCCTTTACCTGGAGGCTGACTTGTGAAACCATATATTCTGATGAGCCCCCAAAACTGTTTATCTCAGCAGTACAGTCAAATCCATATAAACAAAAGCTCTTTCAAAACATCTTCTAACTTTGGACCTAAAACCTATCTGGAAACAGTATAAAGACATTTAAATAAACTCTAAGCTACAAAGATGCTGTGAATAATCAAGCAAGTATATGAAAAATTGAAGTTACCAAAACAGGAAAACTCAAGAAAGAAACTGCAAAAGATACTAAAACAGAAGAGTTTAGCAGTAGAAATTCATCAGAATATTAATCAAGCTGACATTATTTTGTATTTTTATGATAATTGGTCAAAATTGTTATTGTGAGGGGAAAGAGGAAGGAGTATTATACATGTTTGCCCTCCTAAGGTACTTATCAAGTAATAAAAGTGGGATTTAAAAAAAATCTAACAAATAAATGAAAATTGGCTATAAAACATTAGAATCAATTAATAGAGATAAAACAACAAATGTATTGCTTTCACCAAGATCTTAAGTATATGCATTACTATAATGAATCACTGATGTTATTCCTTCCTGAGAAGATTGTACCACTGTTCAAACAGCAATACCATATTGAATGTTGTTTATGAACGTAAGCTTTTTCAGGTAAGTTTTCAATAGTCACTGAATACATCAAGAGTGTGTGTGTGTGTGTGTGTGTGTGTGTGTGTGTGTGTGTGTGTCCTCTGCATGAAGAGGACACAAAACAGCACAAAGGTAATGTATAGGGAAAATGCATATTCCATTTATTCCAAAGATTTGTAACTCATGAACATGACTTCAGTTTTTGGCTCACAAAATCTTGTTTTCATAGATGAAACAAATAACACCCTCTACATTTATACACAAGTCCTCTGTAGGGGGATTTCTCATCCGCCCTACGGCAGGGCACCCCTCCAAGGCACCCTGTGCTCCCCCCAAACTTAAGGGGAGCCCACTGAAAGAGCGAGAAGCGGACGTGCACGTCCGTCGCCTTCGGGGATCGGAAGTCATCTCCAAACTAGCACATTATTTTTGTATTATCTCATTGTACACGTCGTCAATGTTCAAGCTCACTCTTAAAAGAAGAGATTCTGATCCATTTGCATAAGTCATTTTAACTTGTGGAATTACAAGAGGGAGAAGCAGCACCTAGTAGGAAAAGGTTAATTCCATTGATCCTCCTAGAAGCTAGGGGAGAGGGGGTTGCTATATGCATTGGCATACAATGTCTTCTTACAACCAGAAGTATCTGTTTGTTCAATATCAAATAGCATGAAAACAGTTCAAAAATTCATGATTCTCTCTTTAACAGCCTCAGAAAGGCCACCTGTAGTAAGTGTTTTCTTTGGTCTGGAGGTCAAGAAAGAGAGAAGAGATCATAACTGGCAAAGCAACCAATGAATTCCCATCTCATTGTCTGCAACATGATCACCCATGCAGCTTGATACTATGTCAACAGTTCATCTATCCTTACAACAGCTGCTGCTGCTTCAGAGCTACAAAAACAAGCAGCCTTCTGAAACGAACAGCAAAGAACCAACCCATTGTTTCTAATTCAGTAATATAAAGTAACTTTCTCTAAAACATCCTTGTACGATATTTACCTTAAGAGTATAGTCAACCCACAAATGATTTTCAGATTCAGTATAGTGAAAGGAGCACTGCATTTTACATAAAAAGGGGATTAGGAGGGTTTTTTGGGAAGTTGGAAATATTTTTTCCAAGTAGAATCTAGTACAACACACGACAGCTGATCTACATGTGATAAAAGGGAAATATAGAACTCTGAATATTCTTAAAAGCAAGTATCAGTGGGAGCTGAGGAGGAAGAATGGAATGGAATGGAATAGAGCAGAGCAGAGCAGAGCAGAACAGAACAGAACAGAACAGAATTCTTTATTGGCAAAGAGTGATTGGACATACAAAGAATTTATCTTTGGTGCATATGCTCTCAGTGTACATAAAAGGACAAGATACCTTCATCAAGAATCATAAAGTACCGCAGTTAATGATAATCATAGGGTACAAATAAGCAACCAGAAAACAATCAATATAAATATAAACTGTAAGGATACAAGCAACAAAGTTACAGTCCTACAGTCATAAGTGGGAGGAGATGGGTGAACAGACTCTGACAGTCGCTCAATTCCTTTTTCAAATAATTATATGCCATGTATCTGCAACTTCAGCATGATATGCCTTACAAGATAAGAAATCTTTGAACATGCAGCTGGATGTTCAAAGCCAGGACATGGGGCAAATACCCTCTACAGGTAGGGAGGTGTGTATTATAAGAAGCCATTGTCTGTTTAACCAAATTTTATTGAATAAGTCAGTTAGCTCAATTTCTACGAAACCAATAATTAGCTTTGGTTTAACACTGCAGTTGCATAGCATGTTAACGTCAAAGTTTATAATATATGTGAAGATTTAATTTACATCAGCATATGAGTATAGGTAGTCCTCGATTTACAACAGTTCATTTAGTGGCCATTTGAAGTTACAATAGTGCTGGAAAAAGTGACTTGCGATTGTTTTTCACATTTACGACCATTGCAGTATCCTCATGGTCACATGGTCAAAATTCAGCCTCTTGGCAATTTACTCTTATTTATAATGGTTGCAGTGTACTGATGTCATGTGACCATATTTTGCGACCTTCTGACAAATAAATTCAGTGGGGAAGCCAGATTTACCTCCTAACTATATTACTAACTTAACAAGCTCAGTGATTCACTTAACCACTGTGGCAAGAAAGGTAGTAAATTGGAGCAAAATTCACTGAGCAACGGGATCGCTTGTCAACAGAAATTCTGAGCTCAGTTGTAGTCATAAGTCAAGAACTACCTATATATAGAATACCACCAAGAGGAAGCACCTGATTCAAATATCACTTCAACTATGGATTCAATAGGTAGCTGTAGAAAACCCTGTTTTACCATCTAATTTCAAGCATAATTATTATTGGAACAATGACAATCAAAAGACTTTGAGCTCTCCCAAATGCCAAGTATTATAATCATGATTAAATACCAACACCAAGATGCTGACAACACCAAGTTCTGATTTCCCCTTGGAGGCTTGTCAAAATCTGGAAATGTTCTCATGTCTTACAAAAAAAGCATCCTGAAACTGTGAGTATTGTTAATGAAAGGCAGAAAGTATAAACAAAACAAAACCCAAGTGTACAGTTCACTGAAACTATTGAAGCAATATCAACTGCACAGAATGTGTTAAAAAGAATACTTAAAATATCTCTTTCATACATCCAAATGCTTTTAAAATCATAACTAGGATTTTAAAGAACCAGGCTTTCATTTCTTATACAAGCACAGATTTTTTTAAAAAAATTGTAGAGGAAGAGTGAGTTAGACAGATTACAACTAATCAGTTTGTGTGATTCATTCCCACACTGACTTGAGCTGGGTTCATGTGATTTGGTTAAGCTACAAGCCACAATATTAATAACTATTAGGGCTAAGCCAAGTAAAAAGGGCTAAGCCAAGTATAGATTTATAATTTTATTCTACCTCCTGGCAGATATTTTAATCGGGTATTTTTAGGGTTATTTAAATATTGTTTTTTAATTACTTTGCTTTGATATGTACAGTTTTTTATTGCCTCCTCTTTGTGTTTGTATTTTCTATTTATTGATGTGTTTTTATCTGACTGTACACCGCCCCGAGTCCCTTTGGGGAGAGGGGGCGGTATAAAAATCTAAATAAAAGTAAAAGTAAGTAAAGTAAAAAACCATTAGTGTATTTTCAAAGCATGCTCGATCTGGTTACTGAATTAATCACATTGTGGATTTACCCAATACCTTTAATGACAAATGTAACCAAATATGCTGGAATTTGCACAGCATGCCAAGCCACCACAAGCGTAATCAAAATTTAGACCACCCAGATTTAGCATATTAAGCACCTTTGACCTGTAAAAGTTCTTGAGTAAACATAAACCCAAGTTTCCCCATGTTCTGTGAACCAGGGCACTAGGGTTTACTACAACAGGATTTATTTATCACAACTACTATAGGTGGTTGGTTAATCATATTTTATAATTTAACATATAATGCAAACACACAACCTTGATCTTCCTTGATAGAAAGTCAAGAATTCTATCAACTGCAATTTCTCATCTGAAACGTACACCAATGTTCATTTTTATTGTGATTTGTGACATGGTAGACAACCAGGTGTGTTTGCTTATTCATTCAGAAGTAAGGCAAACCATGACAAAACCATACAATCTGGATACATTTGTATGATTCAACTAACTTGTTTTTGCTGCAGATGCCATTATTAGAAAGCATAGTCACTGCATCAGATTTAGCAACTTCACTATATTCATTAACCTCCAATTAGGTTGTCAAGACTAATAACACAGAAAAGATTATTTAAACCATGTATTTTGTGCTTGCTAACAAGTCAGTGCTCACTATGGAAAAGAAGAAACTAACTGTCAAAAGTTACTGCAAAAAAAACAAAAACGAACAAGGGTATAGCAGCCACGTTTAGAGTAATACTTAGTCTCCAAGCACACTGTTTTGTCTTCACAATTTATAGCATCAAATAAACTGTTTTAGAAGCCAAAGGTGATCTCAGTAAATTCATTAAAGTAATTAATGCTGAAGGGGCTGCCTATGCTGCACGAGAGAAAAGAGAGATAATTGCATACTACGGACATAGATCATAGTAATGTTCCAGGGAAGCAATGAGTCACTTCTAATTAGGAGGCAAGAGCTTGGCTTTATGTGGTAAAGTTGTGAGGACAAGTTTTTTTTTAATCATTACAGTTCAAAAAGTGCCAACACTTCCAGTTATGAAGTCTTTGGAATCTCAATTTTCCTACACTGCAATAACCACATAGATCAACTGAGTGTTTATTTTTAATTCTAAGAAAGAACTCTGATTGGTTGCTTGTGGATTCAGCAAAATAAAATATATCACTCCTTTATTGTACAAGCTTACTCACTAGCCCACTATCTCACAAAATGACTGAGCGGTGCACACCAGTAATATCAAACAATACACGTGTAGCAACAATCATTTGCTTTTTAAAAAAATATATAATACTGTCATTATTGAAAGTACAAACTGTCATATACGAGAGAGTAAATTACTGGAAAAGCCACCTAAGAAAATCCCCGGTCCTGTGACAAAGTCAAGTCTTGAGACACTTACGAAACTTTAGCAGGCAATGACGTGCGGTGAGGTTTATGACTGGTGAGGCACTGGCACAGTGCGGGGTTTCAAATATTTTTAGACTTGTGGACTTCAACTCCCAGAATTCCACAGCCAGGCATGCTCAGTTCCAATTTAAAGCAACAGCATTTGTTTTTCTCCTTTGCTCCTTCTTTCTTTTTCTTCTCCTTCCTCTCCTTCCTCCCTCTCTCCCTTCCTCCCCCTCTCTCAAACACACACACACACACACACACAGAAGTTGGATTGGACTATTTCTCCTACACCTTCCCTCTCTCACTCACTCTCAAACAACCCCCCCCACACACAAAAGTTAGATTGGATATCTTTTCCAGTGGCTTGAAAGCAGCTCCTCTGCCATCCCCCCCCCCCCATTCCCCTGCTGCCTTTCCCAAACACCTCCACCATTGCAAATGCAGCCTGCTGTCTGGGTGGGAAATGCCTGGAACACAATAAAGCCCACCCATCACCTCCTGCTGGCAGGCTGGGGTGAGAGGAGAGGCAGAGAAGCCAGAGGGGAGCCGAGCCAAGCCTTCCAAAAGAAAGAGGCTGGGAGGAAGTGTGTGTACTACAGCATGGCTCTTTGCCTGGCTTCCTGCCTCCTCCTGTGGTCTCCTCAGTGCTCACTTGTGCTCTCCCTCCCCAAGTGTAGTTTGATTGCAGGTGGAGCCACATTGCCTTTTCAAACTTGTAATCAGTGAAGCTGGGCTAGATTTTTATATAGTTTTATCCAGCTGTGTGTGTGAGAGAGAGAAATGAATGGGGGCCTGGGGAGGAAGTCACTACACTTGGGGAGGGAGAGCACCAGTGAGGTTAAGCAGAGTCATCCACGGTGAGGCAGCAACTAGCTCAGCTTTTTCCTTTTACTTTTTTTTTTCATGATGAGAGTGGTGAGGCTGTGCCTCACTTGCCTCACCTGACTGCACGTCACTGTTAGCAGGGATGCAGCCACCCTCACTTCAGAGAGGACAAAGAATGTTCCATAATGTGGGTGCCATGACGAAGACGGTTCACCTCCTTGGACCCACTTAGTGTAACTCTCTAGTAGAAAGGAATTAAAGCATGCCCTGTTTGCCAGGTCTAGTGGGACAGGCAGACATAATTGGGATGATGCAGCCCCTCAGAAATATAATATTAATACTAACTGACCCATTTTTAATTAACACAGTGAAAAAAAAATCTTAAAATCATGATGTGGAGGGAGATAGGGTAAAGTTTTAAAACACTTTTATCAGAGTTGATTTCCTTTGTCTCAATGTGTCTGGTACAAGCTAGGAGATCCAATTCCATGATTGTGTTGACCTTCCATGTAATTAGCCTTTCCTAATTGGGGAATTCTATCCAAAATAACTGGGGCTGAATAATCTGTATGCCCAATGATGTTTGAACATGTTAAATTGAAATTCAAATGTCCTTCTCCCTTCACTGAAGGCAGAGTTGGCAAAGAGTCAGATTAGTCACCGCATAATGCCTTCCTAAAGAAGGACCAACTATCTGTATATGTCAGCAAGTCTTTCATATTGGAATGGCTCTTTGGTAAGATGCTGTGGGATGATAGTTCATGGTTAGTTGCATTTGATGACCTCTCCTAGTCCTGGAGTTATCTGCATTACTGCTGCTTCTGTTCCCATCCCCATTTAAGTTTTAAAGCAAGCAAAGGAAATTTAAAGAATTCACAATGCCATAGGAAAATTGTAATTGTTGACAGTGTAGTGTCTTTATAGTGTTTTGAATTTCAATAACCATCATCCGCAAACAGCATGACAAACAGCAAAGCAATATAGCAGAACCTGTATTACAAACTCCCATGGAGTTTTTTGCCTTGAATATTAGACAACATCAGAACCATAAGAAATAATTTATAAAGGTAAAGGTTCCCCTTGCACATATGTGCTAGTCGTTCTTGACTCTAGGGGGCGGTGCTCATCTCCATTTCAAAGCTGAAGACCCAGCACTGTCCAAAGAGGTCTCCGCGGTCATGTGGCCAGCATGACTAAATGCCGAAGGCGCATGGAACGCTGTTACCTTCCCACTAAAGGTGGTTCCTATTTTTCTACTTGCATTTTTACGTCTTTCAAACTACTAGATTGGCGGAAACTGGGACAAGTAGTAGGAACTCACTCTGTTGAGCAGCTAGAACCACCGAACTGCCGACCTTTCTGATCAACAAACTCAGCATCTTAGGCACTGAGTCATCGTGTCCCTTTTTAGTTTATCACTATAAGAAGGACCAATTTGACCAAGAGAGTTGGGATAATCCTACTCATAGAATATTTTTCAGCTGCCTCCTCCAAGACATGGTTTGCACAACTTGCATATATGGAATATTTGGGTTCCACAAAAACTTGATTGGATTGCATCAGAAACTGGGGAGGGAGGGAATTCCCTCAAACATACCGTAGTCAGTTTCCTAGCACTAGAACTTTACCTCTTGATCAAGAATTCCAGGATTGGGGGGATGACGACAATTAGTGGATTCTGCAGACTGATAAAACCATGCCCCAAGACTCAATAGCCATTCCCCAAGGGCTGAAACTATCAAAGATGGAAGTAAAGAAATTACAACCATATAAAATAGTTATTAAAACATGATTCAGATGTCCTATACATCCAAGGCCAAAAAATGAGCAACATTTACTCTATACAGCAGGAGAAAGCAAATATAATTTAAACTATAGACCTACATAGTGGGATGAATTACTATATTCTGTAGTGGCTGACTTCCTTCATTATTTGGCCATCTTGTATGAGGAATAAAAGCAACCCATCTATCCAAGTTTAGTCCTACTGCTAGCTCCTGAGTACAGGCTACAGGCAGTGAGCGCTGGGCTCCAGGTAAAGCTCTGACACAATGTGTCTTGGGATTGAGATCTACAAGAATATGCAGCCTGATTATTCTGCGACCACCACTTTTACTATGCCTAGTACCACCTCCATGTTTACTTCCACACCAGAATAAGAGTGTGATCCATGTACTAGACAGAGTAAGGCCCTCAGAGTAACTTCATGCAACCCTCTGTTTCAGAAAAAGCTCTATAAAAGACCAGAACTTTAACAAAATATGTCTGTGTGTGTATACATACATACATACATACATACATACATACATACATACATGCATGCATCTGACAAAAGTATCCATGATATGCTGATTTACCAGTAGATTAAGTGTGGGTTGGATGAATGAACAATTAAATGGATATACAAGTAGCTCAAAAATATATTTAAAGAGTACGCAACAATAGTTTTTCATCAAACTGTAGAGAAGGGACAAGTGGGGAGCCACAAGCATCAGTCATGGATCTTGTACTCTTTAATGTTTTTGTAAATTATTTAGAGGATGAGATAAGAGTGGAAGCTTATCAGCTTTGCAGATAAAACAAAATTGGGTGAGATAAGTAATTTCCCACAAGACAAAAATAACATTCAAAATGAATGATAATAAAACTGAAAGCAACGCAATGAAATTTCACTGTGAAAAGTGAAAAATCCTCATCTTAGAAAACAAAAATCAAAAGCACAGATGGAAACTGGGAGTGATCTGACTAGCTAATAGCATTTGTGAAAAAATATTGGAATAATATTTTGAGTAAAAATTGAATATGAGCCAGTAGCATGGAATGGATGGATGCTAAAAAGATAAAATGCATTTTAGATTGCATCAGCAGAGTTATAATATTCAAATGAAATGAAGGAAATGAAATGAAGTTCAACTGAGAACAATTTGGAATGGAACGGCTTGCCTTCAGAAGAGGGAGACTGAACAGCCATTTGTCTGAAATAGTATAGGGTCTCCTGCTTGAGCAACTCTGCTATTCTGTTATTTCTCCACATTCTATTCCAGACTCAAGTACTATGGCCACTTCAGAGTAGCAGAGTTTAAGAATAATTCAGAGAAACTGGAACAAGGTGAGAGAAAGGCAATGAAGATGATCAGGGGACTAGAAACTAAGACCTATAAAGACCAGTTAAATAAACTGGATAGGTTTCCCTTGGATAAAAGATGACTAAAGCGAGATACAATTGTACTCTTCCATGCCAAATCAAAGATCAGGAACTGTTCTCTCAATCCAATCTTTGAAATAAATAGATTTAAAGACAGGAAGGAAAATTTGTGTGAATGGCACGAAAGAGTAATTTGACAGTGAAACAAATTATCCAGAAATGTAGTAGTATCTCTTATACTTTTTACTGCCCTTAATATGGGGTTGAATTCAATGACCTGAATGGCTCCTTCCAGTCAATTGGAGCTGACAATAAAACATATCAGTAATAAGTAAATTAATATATCACTTCAGGCAATGAATATGGTGATCAAAGAGACTTTGCAGCTATTTCTCTTGAATGTTCTGCCAATTTCCAACATAGCCATATCTTAAAATAGGGGCAATGCAAGATTTCTTAGGATTATTCTTCTTAAATGAAAGTGTTTTCAGATCACTTTTACACTTTAGTTCCACATTGAGTAAATCTAATTGGTACATCTAAGACGGTGCTGCTAGAGATGTCCTGAAAAGAAAAGAAGACTGAACATCAGGAGATTAAGTGTTGGATTTTGCCAAGAGAATAAGCAGACTGACATTGACCTGTCGTGTTAAACAAGATCAGGACGAGATTGATTGTAATTTCTTCTTCAATGTAATTTACCTAATTTCACAGATGACACTTGCCTTTCACAGGAAAAAAATGGATGCAATAGAACTTGCTTCATCTTTGAAAGAGAAAAATGAATGTACTGAAATTTGCAATCAGAAAGGGACTACTTCTCACCCAACTTTTCAGGAGAATTATTCGGTCCTTTTTGCTATATATTGAGATTTGATATATATATTAAGCTCCTGCAACCCCTTTAGAATCTGTAGCAAACAAAGCTCAACAATATATTGTGCTAAAGTATGTGAACAAGACATTATGCCTTAATTATATCATCAGCTTAATTATGAGCTGATGTACAATGGGAATTTTGTTAGCTTCTCGGCATAACAATGCACTGGACTTTGAACTCTGACATTGTTAAATAAAGTTACTAAAGTTAAAAAAACAGTTTCTGTGTGATAATCTCTAGCCAAAATAGATAAATTGCTAATATTTATAATCATGTTCAAAACATTTCTGTACAAGATTGAGTTCAAATATATCATGTTTAAAATAAGTAAGACTTTCCAGTTTGTTTATTTATTCAATTTGTATAGTCTCCCATCTCAACAAGTGACTGTGTGCAATGAACAAAATTAAAGTTCCATTAAGCTTCGTTTTGCAGAGAAATCAACAGTTTTCTAGCAAACTACATACCCACCCTACACCCATGCTTCTAGAACTCAAAAAAAGATTACAATGCATTTATTAGACTTTTTCCAAGACTATGTACTATATTTTTTTACTGAAACAATGTACCCCCTCTAGAAACTGTAACAACCTCCACTTCAGAAAGAAGCTTTTCATCCTTCTCTCTGAAAAGTTGGCACTCTTTAGAGCAATAGAAGTCCATAAAATATCCATTTACTTTTAAGCTACAATTTACAAAATGTCTGCACTTCACACTATATGCTAAACTTCACACAATATGAAAAACATCATTATTTAATTTGAAAAGTAAATCCAAACCATTATTTCCAGACTGCTTGAACAAATGGATATCCAATAAAGTTTTATTTTCAACCTGTATAGCTCCTATTGCCAATCTAGCAATTCGAAAGCATGAAAAAATGCAGGAAGAAAAATAGGGACCACCTTTGGAGGGAAGGTAACAGTGTTCCGTGCGCCTTCAGCATTTAGTCATGCCAGCCACATGACCACGGAGACGTCTTCAGACAGCGCTGGCTCTTCGGCTTTGAAACGGAGATGAGCACTGTCCCCTAGAGTCAGGAACAACTAACACATATGTGCGAGGGGAACCTTTACCTTTTTATAGCTCCTACTAAGAGCTATTTCTGCATCACCCTTGACCTATCTCAAAGTCTAATAAAGATTTGCCTGTTTATTACATGGATAGATGGCTATAAGAAATCCTAATATGATGTGCTTGATTTGGGAAGTTAAAAAAATAATTACAAAGGAAGGTAATATCCAGCAGGGACCCATTCAAGAAGTTGAAATCAACTGAAGACTATCTTTATGTATCAGGATAATGAAAGATGCCCCTCAGATCTTGGGGCAAGAAGGGCTCAAGAATGTCCCATCAGATAGTGAACTATACTGGTAGGGTAAGGAAAATTAACCATGGCTTTGCTATTGATTAGACAAATATATAAAGAACAGAACAATTGATCTTGTGATTTTTCCCAAGCCAATCCCCATACATAGGCCATCAAATCATTGTAATTAATTATCTGCATCTCTCTCTCGCTGTGTATATCACCTTGAAACTTTATTGGCTACTTGAAAAGGAAGTGAGACTGTTCATTTGGCAGAAATAAGCAGTAACTAATTTATACTAAGTACGATCACCAATTACTCAGAACACAAATGAATGTTATTTATTTAAATTGTTAAATCGCTCCTTTTTTCTTGCCTACATCTGAGGAGCTAAATTTGAGTGGCAATTTTTTTTATTTCTGCCCCCCCCCCCAATCTCGCCCCATCCTGCCACTACCAGGCACACATACCATTCCTCTCCTTAATGTCACACTTCCCAATGGTTATTTTGTATGAAAACCAGCAAGAGTTGAGAAGGTTACATGCAAGCAAAACATCCTTGGGAAGCTATAAGTTTAAGGGTACCAGTAGCAAATGTGGTGGGGTTTTCCAGCATCAATATTTTTCATTCCAAGCCCTTCCCTACAAACACTAAATCCCAAGCTCCATTTTGCCTCTCAGAGGAAAAGATAAAAAGTCTACAGGAAGCCAGATATTGGTATGTTTCCAAGATTTTTTGAAAAAGCAGCAGAAGAAATTAATCGGGATCTTGACGCAAGTGAAAAATCTTTACAAAACAAGAAGTTACTATTACAAAAATAGTTCAAAACCTGATATTGACATAATGAAGATATCTGGAAAACATGCAAACAAACATGCAAACATACAGTCTCCAGATTTTATTGGCAATATTTTTATGATTAGTCTATGATGTCAATTCTTGGAATCATCATCATAATCATCATCATCAAAAACTCTTAAAGTTGACCAAGTCAAATGTTGAGTCTTTCTCAGCTCCTCAGTTATTTTTGTTTTGGTTTTTTTAGTTCGGTCCAATTATTTAGATGGCTTTTTAATTATCTGAACTTCTCTACTGCCATTAGACAAGCAGAATAATTGTATTTCCGGTGGAAATTACAGTTCTAAATTGTAGAGTAGCATGTACTTTCCTTGGAATCAAGGAACCAGAAGGAATTTTTTTAAAGGGCAAATAAGATTTCTTGTCATTTAGCTGCCAGCCCTGAACTGAAACTCTCTGAATTAAACCCACCTAGATTGGTTTAATCCCATAGATTTAGAAGGAAGAGAAGGAAGGTGAAAGAATAGCATAATAACAGAGATGGAAGGGACCTTAGATGTCTTCTAATCCAACCCACTGCTCAATAAGAAATGCTATAACATTTCAGACAAATTGTCTTCTGAAACAGAAGTAGAGAACTATGGTCAAGTAATGACCTAACTACCAGCATTTTTACCACTGGCTAGGTTGGGTTGGACACCTGAAAACTGTAGCATAGTGTCTTCTGGAGAACTACTCTTGTCATGAAGGAGTAGGTAACTTTCTTCCATCTGGAATCCTTCTGTGAGGGCAATAAACAGTTCCAAAATGTGACTATTAACAACCAAATTAAGCCTTTCAAAATATTTTCTGAGATATATTGAGAAGTCAGCACTTCCCAAATCTTGATAAATTACTCAAAATTGGGTAAAACTGGTTTTTCTTTGTATAACAACACAAAACCATTAATGGTTTTGCAGAGCAAATGATTAAACTTAGACTAAGCAGTCAGTGCAAAATATTATTTGAAGAACAAAATGATCATTTGGAGTCTTTGTGGTTAACACTTCACAATGAATATCCTGTGAGAAGGCCATAATGCAATTGTTGTCATTTCCAAGCATCTACATGTGTGAAGTAGGGTTTTTCACTTTTGCCACAATGAAAACAAACAAAACCATTTACTGAATCCTGTAAATGATTTTGAGTAATGAAAAAAATATTGGGAAGCACTGGATTAATTCATTGTTACTCAAAGCAACCAACTTCATTTAATAACATCTATGCAGATCTGACATACAGTTGCAAATATTGTTTCTTTCGGTGTTTATAACTGCATGGCTAACACACTTAACGTAAATCCAATACAATAAAATGACCTATTGGATACACCAAATCCAGCACCATACTTGTGATGAAAACTGTTAACAAGATGGATAACAGGGTGGGAAAAAAAGGAAATATTTCAAGACTGAAAGGTCACTTCTCAACTGAAGTTGTGGTGTATTTGTACATTGGCAACACTAGTTAATAATTTATAATTGTACTGTTTGACAAATGAAGTGCCACATAAATTGAAATAGTAATAGCAATCACTATTTGAGTGGGTGACATCCCATACAAAACAAACACATATGAATATCTGCCACTCATAGAGGAAGACAGAATCAGTACATTGCCCCCAACACTCTAGGTCCTCATTTTACTGACCTTGAAGGATGGAAGGCTAAGTTAACCTTGAGCTGGTCAGGATCGAACTCTGCAATACTGCATTCTAACCCCTGTGGTACCATGGTTATCTGGTGCCTTACTTATTTGGCTTTGCATCTTCTTTCCCCCTAAATAAGGACTACCCTAATCTTTTTGGGCAGTTCTAAACCATCCCCTAAGTTCCAGCTGTTCAAAGCCAGACATATGTCACATAATAATCACTCAATAATGTATTTTAAAATATCAATTATTTTCAGGAACACCTGTGACAGTATCCTCTGTTCTGATAATAATAATAATAATAAATTTGGATTTATTAGCCGCTCCCTTTCCAAGTAGGACTCGGGGCGGCGTACAATGGAGCATAAAACATAAAAAATATATAACAACACCAAACGTACATATATACACAACACACATACATACACGGAGGAGGAAACAAATTACATCAATAGACAGTTAAAAATCAGCTTTAAAATACCCCAATTGTAAAAACCCAAAAAATTAATATTTAAGGACAATTTAAAAAACAGTTTGGAGGAATGGGAAAAATTACGATTGCGATTGAGCCAGGCCGGATAATTGAAAGAGGTGGGTCTTCAGCTGTACACGGAAGGAGCGGAGATCGGAAGTGATCCTGATGTCGCGGGGGAGGTCATTCCACAGGGCTGGGCCCATCACAGAGAAGGCTCTGCTCCTGGGTGTCGCCCCCCGACACTGTTTGGCGGACGGCACCCGGAGAAGTCCCTCTCTGTGTGCGCGAATTGGTCGTAGGGATGTGTGGGGCAGGATGCGATCCTGCATATAACTAGGCCCTGTGCCATGGAGCGCTTTAAAGATCATAATCAAAACCCTGAAACGCACTCGGTAGACCACAGGCAGCCAGTGCAGCTCGCGCAGGAGAGGTGTTACAGGGGAGTATCTAGTCCTCCCCATAATCACCCGCGCGGCCGCGTTCTGGACCAACTGTAGTCTCCGAGTGCATCTCAAGGGAAGCCCCATGTAGAGAGCATTGCAGTAATCCAGGCGAGACGTCACTAGCGCATGGGTGACTGTGCGTAGGGCATCCCGGTCCAATAAGGGGCGCAATTGGTGCATCAGGCGGACCTGATGGAACGCCCCCCTTGCCACGGCTGTTACATGGTTGTCCATGGACAGCCGGGCATCCAGGAGGACGCCCAAATTGCGCACCTGTTCCATGGGGGCTAGTTGGATGCCCCCGATGGCCAGAGATGGAAGCACCTGGTTGAACCGGGAGGCCGGAAGCCACAGCCACTCCGTCTTGGAAGGGTTGAGTTTTAGTCGGTTGCCATCCATCCAGACCCGTACGGCCTCCAGACACCGGGACATCATTTCGACGGCCTCATTGGGGTGGTTCGGAGTGGCAATGTATAGCTGAGTGTCATCAGCATACAGATGATATCCCACTCCGAAACCACGGATGATCTCGCCCAGCGGTTTCATATATGTGTTGAACAGGAGAGGCGAGAGCACCGATCCCTGTGGCACTCCACATGTGAGTGGCCTCCGGGTCGAACTCTGCTCCCCTGTCAACACACGTTGCGTCCGACCAGAGAGGTAGGAGCCAAACCACCGTAAAACGGTGCCCCTGACTCCCAGCCCCTCTAGCCGGTGCAACAGGATACCATGGTCGATGGTATCGAACGCCGCCGAGAGATCTAATAGGACCAGGATAGAGGAACAACCCCTATCTCTGGCCCTCCAGAGATCATCAACCAATGCGACCAAGGCCGTCTCCGTGCTGTGCCCGGGTCGGAAGCCGGACTGGCGCGGGTCTAGATAATCATTTTCCTCCAGGTGACGTGGGAACTGCTGTGCTACCACACTCTCTACAACCTTCGCTAAAAAAGGAAGGTTGGAGACTGGACGATAATTGACTAGGTCCGTTGGGTCCAGGGAAGGCTTCTTGAGCAGGGGCCTCACCACCGCCTCTTTCAAGGCGGCCGGTAGAGACCCCTCACCCAACGAGGCGTTCACCAGGCCCAGGAGCCAGTCGTGCGTAACCTCCCAGGATGCCAGTACAAGCCAGGAGGGACACGGGTCCAATAAACATGTGGTGGGTCGCAGACGTCCACGCAACCTGTCCAAATCCTCGATGGCAACCGAGTCAAACTCCTCCCAAAGCGGTCCCTCAAGACTCGCAACGGGCGTCTCTACTGAACCACTGAAAGGGGTCCATCCCATCCGGATTTGAGCGACTTTGTCCTGTAGATAATTCCCAAACTCCTCTGCTCTGCCCTGTAGTGGGGCTTCCCGTGGTCTCTCAAACAAGAGGGAACGGGTCACCCGAAACAGGGCGGCAGGGCGGTTATCTGCAGACGCAATAAGAGCGGCGCAATGTTGACGTTTGGCCGCTCTTAATGCCACAAGGTACGTCTTCAAATAGGCTCGTGCCTGTGCTCGGTCAAATTCGGAGCGGGAGGATCTCCAACGACTCTCTAGGCGTCTCTTGTGGCGTTTCATCACCCTTAGCTCCTCGGTAAACCAAGGTGCCAGGGTGGTTCGTCGCCGCAGGAGAGGCCGCAAAGGCGCCACCCGGTCTAGGGCCCCGGTAGTCGCACTATTCCATGCGACTACCAGGTCCTCCACTCGGGGGCGGATCAGGTCCACAGGAGGTGGCCCAAGTTCCGTCTGGAACCTATCCGGTTCCATCAGGCGCTTGGGGCGGAACCATCTAATACCTTCCAGTTCCGCCTTCCAGTTGATATTAACAACTAGAATATTGGTTCCGGTTTTCCTATAAGAAATGACGGAAGCCAGCAGTACCCAAGTCAGATGGGAAGGATAAAATTGAATATGCATATATGTAGGTGAGACTGAGACATGCTTCTTGATATTAATCTTTTACTGTTAATGTATTTTTTCTAAACCCTGCTTTGTTACAAAATAGAAAGTGACCCACTTGGAATGTTTTCCAGCACCTTCAAAAATGCCTATTTTGAAGGTGCAGAAAGGATGTGAGAGAAAACAAAGTGCATCCCACACACTTTCCCACTCTTCTGAGAAATGACACCTCTTAAAATATTGTACACAGCAACCTCTAATTAACTGCTTTCATTTGCAATCCATTTTGTTACTACTTTTTTCTTTCTTTCTTTAGTCTAAATAATAAACATCTAGCCAATTGTCCTAAGTCAGGAAGTACAATCTAGTGGCAATTACTAAGGGCTCTTTCTGCACAGTGAAGGCTACTGAGGTCAGGAAAGAATATGGATGTCAATTTGAGATGTCAAGGCACTTATCAACAGTGTCGCTCTCCTTTGACTACATGAATCTACTTTATTTGGAGAAAAACTACTCTTTTTCTGTCTTAACACTATGTAATCTGCCTAGAAGCAACTCCCCCCTCTCAGATAGGGATCTCACTGTTTCCTGGGATGTTGTGCATACATGTTCTACCTATCACATGAAGTGTTAATACCACTTTATAATGCCTTGGTAAGGCCACACTTGGAATACTGCATTCAGTTTTGGTCACCACGATGTAGAAAAGATGGGGAGACTCTAGAAAGAGTGCAGAGAAGAGCAACAAAGATGATTAGGGGACTGGATATTAAAACATATGAAGAACGGTTGCAGGAATTGCGTATGTCTAGTTTAATAGAAAGAAGGACTAGGGGAGACATGATAGCATTGTTCCAATATCTCAGGGGTTGCCACAAAGAAGAGGGAGTCAAACTATTCTCCAAGGCACCTGAGGGTAAAACAAGAAGCAATGGGTGGAAACTAATCAAGGAGAGAAGCAACTTAGAACTGAGGAGAAATTTCCTGACAGTTAGAACAATTAATCAGTGGAACATCTTGCCTCCAGAAGTTGTGAATGCCCCAACACTGGAAGTCTTTAAGAAGCTGTTGGATAGCCATTTGTCTGAAACGGTATAGGGTTTCCTGCCTAGACAGGGGGTTGGACTAGAAGACCTCCAAGGTCCCTTCCAACTCTGCTATTGTATTGTATGTGTTTTACCCATAAGCAAAGAAATGGAAGGGAAATCCAGATTTAATGTAAAAATACATAGCGGCATAACCTTAACCCTTTGATAAAGAGTAAAAAAGAAATGTTCCCTCTGAAGAAATCCATAAATGCCTTTTGCTAGAATTATCATGTTCTGTACTAGTCACATGACAATTTAGGACACATCTGTCTTTCAGGTTGGATTGATGCCCTTACCTGTCTGCTCTTAAAGAAGTATATTAATTTGCAATAACATGTGTTTATATTGTGGTTTTATCAGTGGAAAGGAAAGCTTTGTGGGCTGAAGTAGGGTGGAAATCAAAGGTAGTGGAGTCACAGTGTTTCATTCTGTTCTTGCCAATATATAGAGTTGCTGATTTAATAAAAATCAAGCTAAAGCTAGATAACCCAATATAACATCTATGCAAGGCTGCAGAGCAAGTTCTTATTCATTTATATTGTATCCTCTAATGCTCAGACTAGATTGGCAGCTTATAATATTTATTTAAATATTTTATATAAATACTTAAGCCAAGGAACTTCGAAAATTTGTACACAACACAAAAAGCCAGCACAATAAATTGTTACATGTTATTTTAAAAAAAATGTTTCTGATAAATATAAATCTAGATAGAAATATATGTGTAGCCTCAACATAAGCAGCTAAACCAAACAAAAGCATTTGAACTAAGCACACACACACACACACACACAGGGGAGAGAGAGAGAGAGAGAGAGAGAGAGAGAGAGAGAGTGAGAGAGAGAGAGAGAAAGCACTTGCACACATTCTAGGAAGGGAAGAATATTTTTATGTTCCAAAAATATTCCATTAAGTGTCAGCATCAGTTGCACCTATTTCCACTGGAAGAAACTGAAGATCACAACACATATAGATCTTCAGTGGCAGATATATTTATTTGCCTTTCATTCAAGAAACCTTGAGTTATCTAAGAACAGTAAGCTAAAGATATGCAGAGTAACATCCCTCAAAGCTATAGCATAGAAAATGATGCAAGGCTTTTAAAACTAGATACATACACCAGCAGCTCATCTCATCAACTTAAATCACAATATAAGATCTCAAATTGAAATTCATATCCATATCTCTAAAGTCTTCCAAACAGGACATTCTCAGTCATTTGGTGGAAAGCCATCAATATTCTAATCATTTGAGAAAACTAGGCCAGAGAGGATGTATTTGATGTTAGTGTCAGCAACCCTGGATAGGATTGACAATAGCCAAGAATAATTATATGAAAAATTTGTAGGTGTGCGTGAAAAAACATTGCAATAAGAGTCTTTGTAAAGTACGATTTAGCAAATGCAAGGTAACAAGACTACATGTCTAGTTGCTTCCCTGTTTTGCTGTTCTCTTTTTTATATACGTATAAACAGCAAAAAAGTCTTCTATTTTAATGTGAAAAGCAAATCTACTTTGCAATCACTGAAAGGGTGTCACAATGAAAGAGCAGCCATCTGTGTCACGGAAAACATCACCTACCTCTTCCTGTGCTATGAGTGGAAATCACAGAGGCACTTCCTGTGAAATAGGAGAGAGGAAAGGGTGTGTACTAGGCATTACATTCCTAAACTGGGTATTTGCTGCCAAGTGGAAAAACATTTCAAATTCAACTACTGGATCACAGCCAAAGCAAGTAGTTTTGCTGCTGAATTTAATGACAAAGACAATGATGATAACGAGAATAATGACAATGGTGAGGATGAATCTGCTAATCCAATTCATAATTATTGAAGTGTTGCTTCAGAAAGTAGGATGCAATTTACTTTTGCTCTGCTGTCTTTAATAGAAGACAGGATGAACTGAACTAGTATTTCATATTTCCAATGGAGAATTCTGTAGTGACATTGTCACTTCATGGGCACATCCATTAAATATTTTTGACAACTGCATGGAATTGGTTATGTCTGCCTGCTTCTGTATTTTTTTCCTATTTCCCAATCTAGCCAATAAATCTGAGATTACCCGATGACACAAATAACAAATAACAACCTTAGTTAACTGTTTTGAATCAGCCAAGTTCAACTATATAGTGTATGCTGCTTAGAGACAATTATGTTGCAAACATACATATAAAAATACTTTATAACTTCTAAATACTCAAGAGAGTGCCACATTTTAACTCATACCTATGAAATGGAAGTTATCATTCATGCTACCACATACAGCACATATTAAATGCATCTGATTAGTTATGAAGCTATTGCCAATTTTTCCAAGTCCAATCCAATGTTCTGGTGGTTTCTTGGTTCTTTAACCAAAAAAGCCTCAATGTCTTAGATAAGAAAACATCAAAAACTGCCTCTTCTTGGACCAAGATGTATTTTGCATAAAGATGTTCATCTGTGGCTATATGAAATGGGCAGGAACTCAAAATTGTTCCACATATGGCCCTAGTTGCTATAGGCTTCCAAGTGCAATCTATAGTCCTGATTTGCATTACTTTATGGCACAGGGCTTGGATATTTGGGGTATTGCCTATCTCATGTGTTTTGTGCCCATCTCTTATGATTTGACCCAGATGGTGTGCTCTGGATCCCATTGATCAAGTGGATGTAAGCATTGTCATCTGATGGTATCCAGAAGTAGACCGCTGCCATAGCATCTGCCCTCCATAGCACCGTTTTGCCCAAGATTCCTTTGAACCTCTCTGTTTAAGCAAGTTCTATCCATGAATTAGAATGACCCCTGTGAGATGTTTCAGTTGTTTAATTAATTGTTGCTTTCCCCCAGACTCGCAAATAGTCACCGAACAAGGCGCTTGCTAAATGCGGGTTACCTACGTAATTGAGAGCCAGCATAGCATAGTGGTTATTGCACTAAAATAGCAGTGGGCAGACCCAGGATCTAGTCTTCCCTTAGAGAAGATTCTGTTCCACTCTCTCTCAACCCAAATAAGTGTAAAGCTCTATAACAAACTAACTGAAGAACAAGCCTCCCTGTTGCTTCAGGTATTGATTGCTTTTGTGTAAGAATATTCTCCATATCAGTCCCTCAGTGCCTGCTTAAGTAACCATGTCTTCACTAATCTTTTAAAGAATAGCAAAAGGATGTGTATCTCATTTCTGGAAGGAGTCACAAACCATTGATTTGCTTTATTAGGCAGGTCATTAGTGCAGAATGATTGCCGATGTTTGTATCTGATGCCTAGAATCTCTGCTCTTGCAAATAGCCTCTATATCTTCTTCATCGCACAAAGCATTTGTTTTGAAAGCAGACTGTTTATTGCCTGAAATCTTGAAGAATTTGTTGGATTTCAATGGCATAAGCTGAACAGATGTACAGTGACATCATTTATGTGTTCTGGGGCAGCTATCAAGGGATCATTTAAAAAAAAGGCTCACCTGCACTATGCAGTGATTTGCCGGAACTACATTGCAATTATCAATTTGGGGTGGAAAATTCTTTCCATGGATCACATCTTCCTCCATGCCAAAAAAATGCAAGCATAGAAAAGAACTTCACACAGTCACATTATTTTCCTGTGTATAATCCTGAACCAAATACAGAGAAAAACCATACTTAACCTAAACCCATTAAACCTACAGAACATAACTGACAAGTTCCAGTCTACTGTAAATATGCGTATTAACATATGCACCAATAATTACACTCTAAGATGTACTGCAAATCTAAAAAAAAAAATTATGGCTTGGTTTACATGACACATCTAGCAAAAAGAATAGCCTTATTCTGTTAGCACTTGACAAACAGTCTCTACAACTTCCCCGTGCATCACAGCTAAATCGAGCTTTAAGCTTATTCAAAAAATCACATACGAATATGCAATATTTCAGCTCAAACAACTGTATAAAGCTTCAGAGAAGAGAGTTCCAGACCCACTTTTGAAAGGCTGCTCAGAATAGTTGGAAATCTTAAATAGCGATAGTGTAGCGAACATGCAGGTGTTTGGGAAACTAGGATTGTACACAAGTTTGATAATAAAACTAACATTTTACTTCAGTATGGCAGTTCTAAGAATGCAAAATAGAATGTATGAAAATTACTATCCTGCTCTAATGCTACTGACCTGATCTGATTTGCATTCTAACAGTAGTAGAATTTCGCCACAAAGCCTCTTTTTAGAGACCAGGCCCAATGTCAGGGATAACAATAACCAAACACAGAATCCTCTGAAGACATGGAATTTTCCATAGTAAGTCAAAATATATGACACTTTTTAGCTATCGAAAGCTATTCCGGGATTGTAGTTGTCTGGGGCACTATCATTCTTTAGATTGCAGAGATATTTGAAATCAGACCACACATATATTAACAAGAGCCTGTCATAAAAAAAAACAGGAAAAAAATGACAAAAGGTCTGATAATTTCATTTTCTGTAAATAAACTCATTCTGAAGGGAAACTGAAATCTTTATCAACTTTCCCCATTCCCCGATTTCCAGTGCAGTACCAATAGGTATGACACTCGTTGGGGAAAGATGATCTGTATTTTAATAAACGTAGAACATTGGTGTTAGAGAAGCCATCAGTAATATTGGCTAAATCACTGTGCTGCCATAATGATGAAGCATTCTCTGTGTGGGGGATAAATAATATATTTTATCTATATACACATAGGTACGAGGGATCTTCAATTCTACAAGAGAAAGAGCAGACAGACTGAAACTGATGATCCTGGAAGGGAAGGAAACAGAAAATGAAAATTATCACCCCAATGTCTGTTTTCTAATTTGCACTTACATTTATTTAAGACTTATATAACTTATTATATATGATTAAAACTTTTTCACTGTGATAGCAATATAATTCTCAAATTACTGCAGTGTTTTGTTCAGCATCATTAATGTTATCTATCCCAGAAATGCATTTTGACATGGTAGCTATATTGCATTTTAGCATTTTCTCTATTAAAAATATGAATAGACAAATCTTTGGGGACAAGTGTAAAATTATAACCTATTTGTGGATATTTTCAGAAAGTGCTGTAGTGATGGCTTTTCTATTTATAAAATGTCTGCCATACTACCCTTGGCAAACATTAGATGTAAATGAATTTACAGTAAAGAAAATTAGGCAGTAAAGATGGCAGTAAAGAATTAAAATTCCTTAGTGTCTTTTTGCTGCCATCTTGTGATCTTCTGGATTTTTGCATTCATCACATCTGGTTTTTTGAAATACTCTTTCTTTGGGTTAAAAAAGTTTGATTTCTTATTTAACTTTCAGCTAAAACCTCTACTGTACATGACATGACATGACATGACAGAAGTGTTCCAATATTTAAGCATTGACAAAAGAAGAGGAAATCAACCTATTATAAAAAGCATCTGAAGGCAGGACAAGAAGCAATGGATGGAAACTAATCAAGGAGAGAAGCAACATAGAACTAAAGAGAAATTTCCTGACTGATAGAACAGTTAATTAGTGGAACAACTTGCCTCCTGAAGTTCTGGATCCTCCAATACTGGACATTTTAAAGAAGAAATTAGACAACCATTTGTCTGAAATAGTATAGGGTTTCATGCTTGAGTATGGGGTTGGACCAGTGGTAGTACTCTACTGGTTTGGACTGGATCGCCCGAAATCTACTGGAAATCATGGGTGGCCCCGCCCAATTGTCCCAGCTCTGTGGCATCTCATTTAGGCCCTTTTTTGCCAAAAGTGCATGCGTGGAAGGCTGTGCACATGCACGGAGGTGGTGCCTGTGAGCGAAGTGTGCACTCGTGCTCACATTTGTGAACCAGTAGGGAAGGTAAGTGAATCCCACCCCTGGGTTGGACTAGAAGATCTCCAAGGTTTCTTGCAACTCTGTTATTCTGTACTACCTTTGCATTAGGTATATAAACTTGCAAATCTATAAGCCTTTAATCAATCAGTAAACTAGTCCTTGAATTACAGGTTAAAATGGTGATGAAATTTGGTAAGTTGAGTTTGAAAGGTGCACAGTTATCCTCATGTAATAACAACTCCTCACCTACCCAACTACTGAAAAGATAACTAGGTGGCTTTTCCCCCTTAATTATTTTAAAACTAGTCAAAGTTTTGTATTTCAGATTAAAATATACTTAAAATATCTACTGTCACCATAGGCACTTGAAAACAATCTCAATACATGTTTTATATACTTTTAATATGGAATTGCCACGATTCCGATCAAATTCAGATTCAATCATTTCCAAAAACTACTTTGGCTCAAATATAGCAACAAATATCATGCATTCCAATTTCTCAACTGATTTACTCTGTCGGTACAATATTGAAAAACCTATGAATGCCACGCCGCTTTTGCTTAATAGGCTGCAAGTCACCCTACACTTAAGAAAATATGCCTTCCCTTAAATGGCCCGTACAATCATTTAAAATGATCATAAGATTGATTAAATATTATTTAGCCAGTTCACAGTTCTCACCATCTGATTTCAGCTGCCAAAATCAATGACAGAATAATGTGTCCTCAGATTTCCCTGTTGAGACTTGGCAACGCAGAGTTTGCAAAACAGATGGCTACTTTAAAACACCCCGCCAGCTCGTAAAGGCAGTCCAATGCACTTCATTCAGATAAACTGATTAATACAAGTGCTGCAACAAATATTTGCCACCTTTAACTCAGAACTAGACAATCTGTGAGTTAGTGATGTTGAAAGGTTGTTAGTTGGAACTTGATATCTGTACACCTATTTATGCCACTTTGTTTACTTATGTATTTATATATTGTTGAGCTGTGAATTATTATAGTGATTTATTTATTTATTGTAATATTTTTTTAAAATGTTAATGTATCATTGGTTTACTGCCCTCCTTGTGGACTATGGCACTACATAAATAAAGGAAATAAATATTACTCTTACAGTATAGATAGACATACTGTAAAGCTAAATGCAGTCCTGAAATATTTTTTGTTATTGTTTTTGCAGGATCCTTTGTCCCTTCAAATTATATAACTGACATTTGATAATGCAATTTGCAGCAAGCTTTTCAATGGGATTGTTAGCAAGCAGAAAGTGGCAGTACAAGTTCCATTAACACATGTAAAGAAACAAAGTTCCATTAACACACATAAAGAAAAAAAAATATTCCACCCACAAAAAATGTACCAGGAAGGGAAGAAAAAAACTTTCTTTAGTGTGTGACATACTTCTGCTCCTCACCATGCTGTCCACTTAGTGCTTAAGCATCCAAATTTGTCTGTAGTATTTTGATTGGCTTGTGTAAACAAATCTTCCCAAACTTATATGTGCCCTGATGTGAGTGGTTTTGAATCCCGTTCTTTTTTATATTGGCTAGGAATGTTACAATTTAAAGTCCAACATATGTGACAGAATCAGGGACAGTCTGGTGAAAACTTACATGTCAAGGTTTCATGCAAATATCAGAAATCTTAATACGGCATTCCATTTCTGCAAGGGTTTGGGTTCCATGAAATGTTTCAACCACAATAATACACGGGCAAACAATCGATACAAACTCAAGGTAAACCACTTCAAACTCAATTGCAGAAAATACAATTTTAGAAACAGAGTGGTCAATGCCTGGAATGCTCTACCTGACTCCCTTGCTACAGCCTCAAATCCTTACAGCTTTAATCTCAAACTGTCTACTGTGGACTTCACCCCATTCTTGAGTGGTCCATAAAGGGGGCGTGTATAAGAGCACCAGCGTGCCTACCGTCCCTGTCCTACTGTCCCCATTTATCTGTATTTACTTCCTTTGTTCATGTTTATATTCATACCTATTCATGTTTATGTTCATACCTATACTTGCACAGGAAGTATAGTAGAATAGGATACAGTGGAATTATTATCCCTGATGCAATTTGATATTGTTACCTAGTTTGGCAATGAAAAGTCTGCAAGAAAACAACCAAGTTCAGAGAGCACCAAGGACTCCTCATTTCAGCCCTGAGCTACAAATATTATCCTTTACTAATTGTTATTATCATTGTAGCCCAAGACTGCATTTTGCTCTTTTAGCTTGTCTCATTACTTGCTAATATTTTACTGGGGTTCCATTTGTATTCCTAATTCCTTTCCACATGTACTCTGCCAAATCTACACAAATTGACATTTGTGGATTGGATTTTTCTATGCACTTGTCATAGGTGAATACCACTATGTTTAGTCTAATATTCAAGCCTTTCAAACTAATTTAGAATTGTGACTTTTGTTCATTAGTGCACAAGCCAACCTCCTAGTTTGGTGTAAACCGTAGCTCAGTGATCCACCTCTCCAAAAGGAGCCACAACATGTTGTTAAATATTCAGAAGGACCTTAATAAACTTGAACATTCAGCCCTATCCAACAAAATGTTGTTGTGGCAAGAAATGCAAGAATCCACACTTAGGAAAAACCATATGCGCAAATACAAGATAGACAGTACTGGCTATGCAAAAAGCATGGAAGGAGGGGCATGAACAGGAAGGAGCTTAAAGGAAAGAAGACTGAATTAATAACAAGAATGTGCATTACCTCTATACTGCCTGACAAGATCATTCAAATTCTTTATTCTTCTCTGGATTTTGCTTCCTTTCCTCATGCCTACCTATCAATCCTAGGTATAGACCAGCGGTGGCGAACCTTTTTTGGCTCGCATGCCATAAGTGGGGGGAGCGCAGGGGGTCATGTGCGGGCGTGCCACACCCATTATGCAATGCGTGACCCCCCCAGTGAACATGCATGCACTACAGGTGCTCCCCCCCCATTTTTACATGCTTTTTTCGCCCTCTCCAGGCTCCAGAGAATTTATAGGAGCCTGGGAAGGGCGAAAACAGCCTCCCCCCGCTCGGAGGGTCGTTTTAAGCGGATGGTCCCTGAAGCCTTCGGAGCACTCAAAACGATCCTCCGAGCAAACAGGAAGTGACTTCTGGTTTGCTCAGAGGGTCGTTTTGAGTGCTCCGAAGGCGTCAAGGAAGCTCATGAAGCCTCCGGAGGGCCTCCGGGGGGGAGGGGGAGGCTCTTTTTGCCCTCCCCAGGCTCCTATAAAGCCTCTGGAGCCTGGGGAGGGAGAAAAATGGCTTTAAAAGGGTAAATTCAGCTGGCCAGCGCGCGCATGCGCACTGGCCGGCTGACAGAGCAGCGCCTCGCGTGCCCTGATAAATGGCTCCGCGTGCCACCTGTGGCATGCGTGCCATAGGTTCGCCATCACTGGTATAGACTGACAGATTTTAAAGTAGGAATTATTTTTTGTTTTGTTTTCCCTCCAGAGCCTAATATGTGAGAGCTAACTCTATAGCTGATATGAGACAAACAAGCAGCAACACCTGAAGCAAAATATGTTAAGACTCTGGTAGGTTTTCTTTTCCCTTTCTTTCTTTGTTAAATCTAAGTGAGAGGAAAAATAGCAAATATCACTTCACATTTTTTCTCCTTTGCCTTGAGGAAAAAAAATGTACGAAACACTTCAAAGTTGATATTCTTACATATTCATGCAGTTTTTAGATGCAGTTTACAATATTATTTCCCCCCCAGGAATGTCCAGACAGCATGGAGAGAAAAATCAAGACGTCTCTGCCTTTTTTATCTGCATCACAAGCAGAGGTTTTATTGCACCAACATGGCCACCAAGATATATTCTATTCCAAATCCCATAATTCCCAACCAGCATCCTGTCTAAGAACTCTGGGATTATAGTAAAACACATCTGGAAGTCAACACATTGGGGAAGACTACTTACAAGAGAACTTTAGTTCCTCTTGCCCCCTCACTATCTAGCTATAATAAGATCCACACATTACATTAAGCCAAAATGTGACTTCTTTGATTTTGATTTAAGAATTTCATTTTGTGGGGAGGTAGTTTCTTCACTAATTAAACCCTTATTATTAGCCCTATCTATGCACTCTTAAATGAGAGGAACTAATTTCAGTTGGGCATTTTCTGAATACATACTGAAGAATTAGAGAAAATTAATAGAATTAAAATTGTATAGATGGCAGTGTATATCACCTTTCTATGGAAGTTCATATACCGAAGAATATACATTCAAGGTCAGCCCTACTAAGAGCCCAAGGGAAGCACCTATCTTGGAAAAGAAATGGCAGTAGGAGCCAAATTCTCATCTACTTTACGTACATATCATCAGGTCAATGAAATCTAGCTGAGCAAGGATGGGATCATGCTAGGTAGAGAAGAGATAAACAGCCTCTTCGTATGCACTGAATTGCAATAAAAATGTCACCAGTTTTACTTTAAAGAAGAGCAAGGCAAGATACAAAGCTGAAAAACCAACCATCAAAGGAATGTCAAGTTAAGCCTTGTGGCAACCGTTTTACACTGCACCCCACATATCAACTTCTGAAACTGTAGCAGATAACATCAATAATTTCATAGTGTAATGGTATAAATTAATCTCTTTCAAATCCTTCAAATATATCTTAGCATTCTTAAATGTATTATGGGTAAATACAGCGCATATTTTCCCCCTTACTTTTTTTATTACTCGATATTTTTACAAATCATTCTGAATAAAATAAAATCCCAAATATACACGAACCTTATCCAAATAATATTTTCTACTTATTGTATTTACTGCATCATTGTATTTACTGCTGTATATCATTGATATATACCATTTTTATAGTTATTCATTTGCTAAGTCATGTCCGACTCTTCGCGACCCTATAACATGCTAGGCCCCTCTGTCCTCCATTTTTTTCTCCCCCAGTCTTCCCAGTCTCATGTCTACTGTATCAATGACATTATTGACATATACCAAATCTTCTTCCAAACCCGCAATCTTTACTTCCTGAGTTCATATTATCCTTGACATTATCCCCATTCAATGATTTATGTCTAATGTTAGAAGCAGGAATAGGAAGTGTCTGGAATAATCCTAAAATTTAACTGCACCTTGGCAATTTATTGTATAATTCAGAAATGACTATATGACATTTTCTTTTAAGTTGTCACTTTAAAATTCTTCTAATGGGCCCAGATTAATTTCTGTTCTACATTCGGACTAAATATAAAAATACGTGTAAGAAAATAATTTCATCAAACTATTTTGCATGTTAGACAAAAATATCTATCACCGCTAAAAACTTTTGGAGGCCAAATTAGACAATTCTATTGTTGCTCACACAATATTATTTAGTGTGGCCGGGTTTTCAGATATAAATTAACTGACCTCCTACACTGTGTGAATACAGCCACATTAAATTCTTATGCAAAATATATCTATCAGGAAGAAAGACTATTTTAAGATTATATAGAAAGAAATATGCTGGTTTCATTAGCGAATCTAATATGACCTAACTAAAGTATGTCTTTAGGGAAAAGTCTACAAAACAGTTCAAGATCAAGTGGTGCCAACCTTGAAAGAAACTGCTCCAAACTTACTGGAAGTAATCTGGGCTAGAAAACAAAACCGTCTAGACCAGGTATATAAGTAATAATTAGGAAAAGATAAAATGTGGGCAACACAATTTCTAAACATAGAAGATCAAAGGATTCCTTCTCAAGCAGCTGTTCACCTGGGTTGTGTGTAAACAACCACCATTTACTTTAGTATCTTACTTGATGGAACACCATTTGCAGTGACGTGCGGTGAGGTTTATGGCTGGTGAGGCTGGTGATGTCATCAGCGCGAGCCATGGTCCCCTTCATGTTGACTCAGGAAGGCGGGGAATGGGACCATGTGTGCAGGAGGGTAAAGCTGCCTCAGCCTCCTGCACACGTGGTCCCATTCCCCTCCTTCCTGACTCCTGAGTCAACATGAAGGGGACCACGGAGTGTGCTCCGCGGGACCTTGGCTCACGCTCTGCGGTCCCCTTCATGTTGACTCAGGAAGGCGGGGAATGGGACCACGTGTGCAGGAGGGAGTCTGAGGCTAGAGGAGCCTCCTGCACACGTGGTCCCATTCCCGGACCACGTGTGCAGAAGGCTCCTCAGCGCCTTTTCCCTTTTCCGTTTTTTTTATTTTCATGATGAGAAGGGTGAGGCTCTGCCTCCCCTGCCTCCCCTGCCCGCACGTCCCTGACCATTTGGTGTTTACAATGTCTTTAGACAAACTTAAGATTTACAAAATGCAAGTGATTTTCACGTTTAGGATTTCTTACCTTCCTCAATATCGTTCCTTAACGAAGCTTCCAGCAATGCAACGCTGGCCTCAAAAGACACCTTCTTGGAGCAGACAACATTCCTCTTTTTCTCGTGCTTCCGCTTCTTGTGCTGCATCTCCTTCTCATACTGAGCCCATTTCTTCAACTGCTGAGCCCTGCGTTTCTGAGCAGCTCGGAGTCGCTCTAGGGTAGGTACCTTATCCAGAAGGTGGAGCTCCGTCAGCAAGTCCATATGGGTGTCCATTTCTTCGACAAATTGGTTGATGGGCTCAGCCTCACAGCTGCTGAACCTGTAGCCCTTTCTAGGTGACTACGTGACAACTATCTGGCCTTAAGAGAACATTCTGAATCATGAATGGTACTTCTCAGAGTTTGAGGAACACATGGTGGAATCCTGAAAAAAGAGAGAAAAAGGGCAAAAAGTGACTATATATCTTGTCCTATATTTTTTTAAAAAAAGAATAGGACAAGGGAAAGATTGAAAAACATATTTTGCCAAACAGCATACAGCTTAGTCCTTGATTTACAAATGTATTTAGTCACCGTTCAAAGTTTTACAATGGCACTGAAAAAAGTGAGTTAGGACCATTTTTCACAGTTATGACCATAGCAGCATCCCTATGGTCATATGATCAAAATTAGGACACTTGGCATGTATTTATGACAGTTGCAGTGTCCCCAGGTCATGTGATCACCTTTTGTGATCTTCTGACAAGCAAAGTCAACGGGGAAGTCAGATTCACTTCACAACTGTGTTACTAATTTAACAACTGCATTCACTTGTTACTGGCTTAACAATTGCACTGGTTCACTTAACTGTTTCAAGAAAGGTAGTAAAATGAGGCAAAACTCACTTAATAACTGTCTTGCATAGCAAAGGAAATGTTGGGTTGTAAGTCAAGGACTACCTGTACTACTATATTATAGAAAGCAATGAATTTATAATTCTTATGAAACAAATTAAAATTAAGAAGAGACTTTTCCCCAAAATTTGTCCAATATAGTCAGATATCTGGTCAGTCTTTAAATTCTAGTTGGATGTAAACTAAGCAAAGCTTAATTTTAAAAGATTTTGCATGTGCTGTTTTACGTTATGCTAAGAATCTCAGAAATAATGTTGAACGTTTGCTTTATTATATTCATAGGGTATCATGCCAAAATCATAGTCCAAAATGAACATAAACATAAAACCCATGAATAATATTTTAGGCATTAAAATCTAGATCAAAAATCACTACAAACAGGCTTATCAACATGACTGGGAGAGGCACAATAATATAAAAATTAAGTAGTTCTGAATGGAGACACTGATAAGATTATAAACATTCATTATTAATATATATGTATGTATGTATGTATGTATGTGTATATATATATATATATATATATATATATATATATATATATATATATATATATATATATGTGTGTGTGTGTGTGTGTGTGTGTGTGTGTGTGTGTGTGTGTGTGTGTGTGTGTGTGTGTGTGTGTGTGTGTGTGTGTGTGTGTGTGTGTGTGTGTGTGTGTGTGTGTGTGTGTGTGTGTGTTGTATTTGTGCTGATAAAATAAAGGGAGACTAGTATAGATCCATTTCGAGCTATTTAGCTCTCATCAGCTAGCCATACCCTTACTGGGTAACACAAACACACACACACACACACACACACACACACACACACACACACACACACACATATATATATATATATATATATATATATATATATATATATATATATATTTAGACATATGATTTATTTCTGGAATACTTTAAGCTGTTTTAACCTGTGGATAGATGTTCTGATATAAATATTTTTACTATCTATATAAGGATATAACTATTTTTACTATCTATGGCAGGGTGTCAAACTCAAGGCCCGGGGGCTGTATCTGGCCCATAGGGTGCTTAGATTTGGCCTGTGGGCCCACCCTGAAAATAGCAAAGGATCAGCCCGTAGTTTCTCTGGCAGAAAAAAAAGAGCTTGGAAGGTCTGCATGCGGCCCTCCTGTACTCCATTTTGGGCCATAATGGCCTCCTGCAACCCTCTGCCAGCAAAAATGGAACTCAGGGAGGCCACACACAGCCCTCTCTAGCTCCCTTTTTGCTGGTACAGGGCTGCAGGAGGTCCTTGCGGCCCAAAACAGAACCTCAGTAAGTGACATTGAGCTGGCCACGACTACCCTGGCCATGCACCCCAGGGACCCCGAGGTCAAATGCAACCCTGATGCAGCCCTAAGTGAAATTGAGTTTGACACACCTGATCTAAGGAGTCTTCATTGTAAAAACAATTACAAATAGCTAAGCTGCAGTACAAGTGACAAAGAAATGATTTCCTGAAGCTGTTTGTCAAGGATGTAACTCTCCAGTTTCAATGAGTGACTTTATGTAAATTAATTCAAGTCAGAGGCAGCTTCCTGTTGACTTACAATCACATTTGAGCCCAAAATTTCTTTCGTTAAGTGAATTTTGCCCCATTTCACAACCAGTCCTGCCACAGTTACCGTAAGTGAATCGCTGCAATTGATAAGTTAGTAACCTGGTTGTTAAGTGAATCTGGCTCTCCCACTGATTTTGTGAGAAGATCATCTTGTGCAAAAGATGATCACATGATCCCGGTCATAAATATGAACCAGCTGCTGAGCATCTGAATTTTGATTACATGATCATGGTGGATGCTGCAAAGGTTGCAACTGTGAAAAAACGGTCATAAGTCCCTTTTTTCAGTGCCATTGTAATTTTGAATGGTCACTAAACAAATGGTTGTAAGTTGAGGACTATCTGTACCTCCTTGCTGACTAATAAGGGGGCATTCTGTGTCTTCCATAGTTTTAGGAATGCTTTTATGTTTCTCCTATTGCATTTTTAATTTCATGTTATCATTTTCAACTGGCTGTAATATAATCACCTGGGGGCTTCCTAAACTGTTGGTGTAAAAGTACTGGAATTCTCTGTTCTATATAATTTTGAAAGACAATTTAAGAAAATGTTGTTAGGGCAGATATGAACCCATTTACTGTTCGTTGTTTGAAACATTGAGAGACCTTGCTATAGTACTTTTCCTTTCCTACCATTTTTCTATAAAGTAAGATTTTTCAACAACCAATTGGCAATATTAGGAGCTGTAGATGTTTACACGTGGAGTGCACTATGATTTAGGTTAATGGAGTGCATTAGGGAGAGATTTCCTGCTCGGTTACTGAATTGAAAGATGTATTTTCCTATGTATTATTTTTTCAGAGGCAATAAATCCTACACATTTGAACTATTGGTACCCTGAGTGAAGATCTATTTTTACTTTTCCAACAAAATTAGTTGAGACATTGATAATGCTGTATCAGCATAACTAATTTCAGCACATTACTTCTTCCTTCTCTACATTTGACAAAATAACAAAGCAGTGTCACTGCATTTCTTCATATAAAACCAAGGAGTAGAGTACTAGCTCTGCAAAACATCCTGGTTGGTCCTTGGATTGGACAGGATCCACTGTTAATCTGGTCAGCATACACTCAGAGGTAGTATTCAGCAGGTTCGGACCAGTTCACCTGAACCCACAGTGGAAATTGCGAGTAGGCCCGCCCACTTACCTCAGCTCTATGCCATCCTATGCCTCAGCTCTATGCCATCCTATTTAGGCACATTTTCAAGCTCCAGGCATGCGTGCAAGCCGTGCGTGAGATCAAAGCGCATGCGTGAATGGCCGAGTGCATACATGGAGGGGCGGGTGCACTCACATTTGCGAACCAGTAGGGAAAGTAAGTGAATACCACCCCTGCTACTACTATGGTACAGTGGGAGGGAAACTCAGTTACTGCATCATCTCTTTCCAAAATGTCTCATCCTTTGGAGAAGATGTCAAAGGAAGAATCTTGGAAAAGAAGAGCATGTCGGATTCCACACAATGCTGCCACAGAGAGACTTACAATGTAAAACGAGACAGGGAAGACAACAGAGCTGAAAGAAAGCCTTAGGATGGATAGATATTCCTGGAAATAAAAGCAGAGATGGAATTCTGAAGAATTCAACTCCTACTCAGCAACCCTGGGGGAGAAAACCCGCAAGGAGAATTGATTAAAACCACATATGCAAGTACTGTATCTCTCCCCAAACTATTGTGTTGCTGCTGGGATGATTTATGTAAAACATTCGGGAAAGGTTTTCTTTTTTTCTTTTTGTTTCTGATAGTTGTAAAGTACATTTTTCATGTAAACTGTTAGACAGGGAGGGAGGGAGGGAGAGTCACAAACCTGATGAATAGAGCAGAATATGGAACTCCAGTTCAGTATTTGGTTTTCATAGAGGCTAAGCAGATTTGTTTAGGAAGCCAACAAGCAGGCCTTGAAGATGATAAACAACTTATATTCCCTAGAACAGTGGTGGCGAAACTTTTTGGCACTGAGTGCCCAAACTGGAACGGGTGTGTATGTGCATGATTGTTTGTGTGCGTGCGTGCCGGAGCACTGGAAACCCAAAGACCAGCTGGCCAGTGCCTGTTTTTGGTCATTTTTCAGACCATTTTTGGGCTGTTTTCAGGCCTGGAAAATGGCCTGGAAACAGTCCAGAAATGGCCTACAAAATAGCCTGGTTTTAGGGCATTTTTCAGGCCACTTTGACGCTGTTTTCTGGTGCTCCGGCACCCGCAAAGACCAGCTGGCTGGAAACCAGAAGAGCAGCTGGCGATGGCACGCATGCCCACAAAGAGGGCTCTGGGTTCCACCTCTGCCATAGGCTCTCCACCATGGCTCTAGAATTTATAAATACAATATTGCCTCTAGTTTCAGGAAGGATAGCACACACCCATTATAACTAGTAGTTATGGACAGTTTTATTTTCCCTAAATTTATTTGACACCCCCCCTCCTCTTCCACAACTTTTAGAGACTTCTAAAATGGTGGTTATCATATGTCCTGGAGTAATAAATTCCACTATGGGAAGAAGCACTCTTTTTTTTTTTTGCATGTCCTAAATTATCCACTATTTCATTTTTTTTAATGAATGGATAGAGAAGAAGTCGTTAAGAGAGACCCGTACACATTACAGTACAATTTAGACTGGACTTATAACAAATCCTGGAATGGTGCTATCTGACTATCCTGAAAACAATTATAATATACAGACCAACAAAGTAATCATTATTTTTTATGAACTATGTTTTTCTTACAGTTTTACAGAATGCAAAGGTAAAAGAACATAAATAGAAATGTCCTGCTATCACCACAGGAATAGAGTTAAAGACTGCAGAGTTGGAAAGGATATCATTGTTTGACTTGATCAAATCACAACCCCGTTTTCACGGCATTCACCTTATGATAATATTCAGGCCTTTAGATTATTTCATAGCAATTATTTCTAGATAAGGTAAAAATAGAGGTTTATTTTGCTCATGATACTATGCCAGGTTTGTTTCAGCTATGGTTAAATAGCAAGAGCACTTAGACTTATATACCACTTCACAGAGATTTACAGCCCTCTCTAAGCAGTTTACAGAGTCAATATATTGCCCCAACAATTTGGGTCCCCATTTTATCCATCTCGGAAGGATAGAAGGCTGAATCAACCTTGAGCCTGGGGAGATTTGAACTGCCAAATTGCTGGCAATCAGGAGAAGTAGCCTGCAGTACTGCACTCTCACCACTGCACCACCGTAGCTCATCCTTGGTGTATCACCTCACCCAGGGGTCAGCAACTTTAAACACTTTAAACGAGCCATTTGGACCCGTTTCCCACAGAAAAGAAAAGATTGGGAGCCAAAAAACCCTTGACTATTTCCCGAGCAGCTACAGAACTAGCATATGTAGTTGAATTAAATATTCTGTTTTCTTCTGAAACTTTTCTTTTCTTGGATTTATCTATGGATGGCCTACCAGGGGTCAAAAAGCTCAATAAATTGTGTGCCACGGGTATCACACATTGGCAATTGTGATGCATATTTTGAGCAAGAGGGAGCCGCAGCCGCGGGTTGCTGATCCCTGACCTCTTCAATTCTTACTGTACATAATTTGGTTCTTTATTCAACAACATGGCATTGTCTCCTTATGCTCATGACTCTGATCAAACAAAACTAATGTTGCTACAACCATTCTTTACACATTAATTAATGTGTAATCTAGAAATTAATCTAGAAATACATTAATCTAGAAGTACAACCAAGGGGATATCACCCATTCTTGCTTTATCTCTTGCTCAAAGCTGAAACATCCACTAAGCAATCCATTTATAATCATGCAGTACACTTTACTTCCATCATATACCATTTTATCATTTTCAATAAGCAATTTCAACTCCATATACATGCAAAACATACCATAATTCAAGGATATTTGCTTCATATGTTTTCTGCAAACCAAAAATATGAAATAAGCTTTCTCATATTAACACATTTTTCAGTTATCTGCTAAAGAACATAAACATGATTTATGCTTCCCCTAAAATCAATAAAGCCACACTTCCCAAATTTGGCTCAACCTCACATTTTATATTCTTTCAATCAGAATTTTGCCAAATGGTTTCTTAAACCCAGCTAACAAAGTCATCTCCCTGTAGTTTTTGTATGCATTCTTGCTATCTTTGTGTAGAGGAACATTAATAGCAGTCTTCCAATTTCAGGCACAGATACAGCCTTTGCTCACATGTTAACAAGTCATATATTAAATCAATTGAGCAAGCCATATCCATATTTTAACATTTATCCAGTTGTATTATTTATAACTATTTTCTCACTAATTTTCAAGAATATTTACAGCATTCATTTCCATTTCACTCCTCAACACAGCCTGTGCATTCCCATACAAAAGACAAACACCCTAAAAGGGTTTTCCATTTTGGATTGGCAAAAACTGACAAGCATGTCCATGGACAGAAACTCTTTTGGGATTTATTTATTTATTTATTGGTCTTCGTGATCATGCTCACAATCCAACAACTGTTTTGTCTGATACTTCAATTTTATCAAGTTATGAATGCTTTGAGTTAATATTTTAATAATAATGATCAAATATCTAAGGGGCTGCCACAAAGAAGAGGGGGTCAATCTATTCTCCAAAGCACCAGAAGGCAAAATAATAAACAATGGATGGAAACTAATCAAGGAGAGAAGCAACTTAGAATTAAGAAGAAATTTCCTGAAAGTTAGAACAATTAATCATTGTTAATGAGTGCCTCCAGATGTTGTGGGTGCTGTCCAACCCTGGAGGTTTTTAAGAAAAGATTAGAACTACTGGTCTGAAATGATAGGGTTTCCTGCCTGAGAAGGGATTGGACTAGAACAGGGGTCAGCAACCCATGGCTCTGGAGCCACATGTGGCTCTTTCATCCCTCTGCTGCGGCTCCCTATTGCAGGTCGGCATCACAATTTTGAGAGGAGCTTCTGGTTGGATGGGGGAAAGCAGGGTGTGCCAGGAGAGACTCTATGGCAAGGGATGGGTTTTCCGGTCAGCTCTGCAGTTAATAGGGCTTTTAGTTAGGACAGGTAGAGGAAAAATGACACCGTGCTAGAAGGAGACTCTATGGTGGGAGAACCGGACTTCCTGTCGGCTCCAGAATTGAATGGGGGGCTTCTGATTAGGACCTTTGTGGCTCTTTGAATGTTTAAGGTTGCTGACCCCTGGACTAGAAGACTTCCAAGGTCCCTTTTAACTCTGCCATTCTGTTATTTCTATGATGATGATTTCACTCTCTCCTAAGTGGGATTCACCAATTGGTTCAAAAGAAGGATATAGTGTTTATTTATGAGGGCATTTCTTCCAGAGCAGGGGAATCAGCAAGAAAGGATGTGGCCTTTCAACCAAGACATGCAGTTTTTACTTTTAGCAAATCAGCAATTGCCATCGAGCAGAAACCTTTTTGTTTAACCACAAAATGAAGCACCAGCAGCATTGCTCAGAGATAGGCTTATGGCTGCACAGAAATCAATGCAACAGTTGTTTTGAGCAGCAATTGGGAACAGGTGAACATGCTGATCCATTAAGTACCTAAACCCTTGAGGGAAAAGCAACTGACCAGTTTCCCGCCCCGCTCAACTTCAGTGCAACAATTCATTAATTAGCACATGACACAGTTCAGAAACTCTATGTGGATCTCCACGCTGCTCGCTTTTCAAAATGACCTAGTTTCCTTCCTGGAGTACCAAAAAAAAGTCGCACTTACGACTTTCGCTTTTTTGTACACACTGGCCAGACCTAATTACAGCAGCACCGCAATGTATGCACACCTGCGAAGCAGCGGAAGCCAATGGATCAATCAGCACTTTCTTCCCCCCACCCACGCACAGCTCTTCTCTACCCACCCAGATCTGTTTCCATGAAGCTACAGCCAATCTCTTTTGAGATACGCTGAGAACATCCTGCAAGCTACAAAGCACTTACTACAAACACAGAAAGGAGAACATCAACTACCCAGGTGGTCAGTTACAGGGGAAGAAAATTGGCAAGGTCAGGCCATTTTATTGTGTCAGGCCTACAGAGTTCATGATTTCCAGGGGTACAATAATCAAATTATGGAATTGGAAAGCCCAGGCATTCTCCAGCTTTCTTCAATTAATAGGAAACCAAACAAATTCTAACTAATCTTTATGTGAAAGAAATACCTCTTATGCCCCCCCCCAATACTGATTTGCATGCTGAAATTGTACCTCTGCCTTTTCACTTATTCCCCCTATCGTTAAATATACTGTCTATTTCAGGGGTGTCCCAACTTGGCAACTTTAAGACTTGTGGACTTCAACTTCCAGAATTCTGGGAGTTGAAGTCCACAAGTCTTAAAGTTGCCAAATTTGGACACCCCTTGTCTATTTTAATAGAATCTAAGTATACTTGGTATTGTTTATTTGTACAATTAAAACTTGTTTTTGCAATTTATCTTTCTCTTAGAGAGTTATTATTTATACTTTACTTACCGTCAATTTTATTTTTATTGAGCTATAACATAAGCTGTGATTAATTCTATTCTGTATTTTGTTGCTACTGTCTTTCTCGTCTTCTGTTGCTTTTCCTCGCAGTTTCATATGCAGACTATTTTTCACATGATCTAAGTGGTGGCTCTCAACCTTTTCTTCTCATGGACCCCCTTTAAGTACTTTTTGTGTCCACGGACCACCAAGATTTAAGATTCAAATTGCAACATTTCTTCAAACTTTTGCAGACCCTCTGTGACAACATTGTGCCCCCTCCCCTGGGGTCCATGGACCATAGGTTGAGAACCACTGTTCTTTCCTGATTGATATAATTCCTGTGGGCTTTCTTTTCTAATTTTGCTATATCAAACAACTACACACTTTGTAGAACAGATTGAAACTAGATATTCTTTGACCAAATACTGAAGTTTCTAACCTGTTTCATTTGCTTGATTTAATGCACACTTTTCTCTTTAAGCATACTAGGATAAGGGGAGAGAGGTGCATAAATCAGATTAGAAACTGTGAAGCAAATTATATACACCACATACCTCTCTTGCTGATATGGGATGCTTACAGTGGTAGCCACACAAGAGCCACACACAATTAATTTGTTTCCTTTAGAAACATGATGCAATATTGGGATGGAGCTTCAGAGAAAAGAGAAAGAGTAACATTCCATTTCATCTACTTTCTCTCCTCCCTCCCCTAATCTATCACTGTCTTTCACTCTTGTACCAGAGAGACAATCTGGTGTAGCAATTAAGGCATCAGACCAAGACAAAGGAAAACCCAGGGCCTAACTCCCACCTGATTGTGAACTTTATTGCTGACTTGGTATAGGGCCTTGATGGCGAACCTATGGCACATGTGCCCAAAGTGGCACATGGAGCCATGTCGCCTGGCACGTGTGGCATCGCCCGTTCCTCTTCTGGGTTTCTGGCACACATCTGCACCAACAATCAGCTAGCCTTCATGTGTGCACCAGTGGCGGAAACTGGAAGAGCTTGTGTTCTGTTTTCCTGCAGGAGCATGCGCGCTGGCCAGCTGATCATCGCACATGCATGCACGCCAGAAACCCAGAAAAATAACAGTCTGGAGTGCATGCACACACCAGAAACCAGAAGATCATATTTGGGGGGCAGCTCCTCTTCCGGGTTATGGCCCAGATGAGCAAAAAAGGTTTGCCATCACTGGTGTAGGGAGTAAGGACAGAGATATGCAGGAAATATTGCCAAGGCAAAAGAAGCTAAAGGATTTTTTTAAAGTCCAGAACCATGTGAAGAAGCTCAGTTGGACACATCCCTGATTAACTGGCCTATGAGAAGGAAGAGAGAAGGTACAGCACAATCAGTCTTGCACTTAGTGGTGGAGCTGACTTGCTTGCAGAGTATCAAAAAGATCTGATTTTGGTCCATCACTGTAGAGCAGTGGTTCTTAACCTGTGGGTCACGACCCCTTTGGGTGTCGAACGACCCTTTCACAGGGGTCACCTAAGACCATCAGAAAACACATATTTTTGAAAAAATATGGAAAACATAAAATAATTTTATGGTTGGGGATCACCACAACATGAGGAACTGCATTAAAGGGCCGCGGCGTTAGGAAGACTGAGGCCCACTGCTGTAGAGAGTAAGGAAAATGACCTTAACAGAGTTATGCAAACTCCACTGCCAAGGCAACAAGGAATGAAACCAGTGCAGAGTGTCCTGGTATCATTCGGAAGTGGCTCTGACAGACACTTCCCTAATTCACTGAATTATAAGGAGAAAGAAATGGCACTATACAACCAGCCTTGCAAGATTCTGTTATTATAACCAATCTTAACCACATCAGTTTTATCCTGGTCTGATCTACCTAATGGGGCAAACACTTGGATCAAAAAATTTCCCTCACTCTAGCCTACTTCACAAGCAAATGCATGGTCAAAAAAGTCAAGGCTGTAACTCCAACTATGCATTCAAAACCTTGGTTCCTTTTTATGTGCACACTTAAACAAAGGATAGGGGATTTTTGGTTGCATCGTGGCAGCCATTCTGTTTTTACTCCCCTATGGATATTTCTGCTCACAGGATTATTATTTTGAACCTGCCTTACATGTCAGCCTAACATCTTTAAAGGAAAAGTGAGATAACAAGTAAGTCCCCATTTGTACTTAACGGAATACATCTCGACATACTGTCTCTTAATGCTGTTAATCTAAGTCCATTTCTTCAGAATTGCTGTCACTGAAATGTATAAGGAGTCAAACCGTTTTCCAAGGCACCTGAGGGTAGAACAAGAAACAATGGGTGGAAACTAATCAAGGAGAGAAGCAACTTAGAACTGAGGAGAAACTTCCTGATTTCAATTAATCAGTGAAACAGCTTGCCTCCAGAAGTTGTGAATGCCCCAACACTGGAAGTCTTTAAGAAGATGTTGGATAGCCATTTGTCTGAAATGGTATAGGGTTTCCTGCCTAGGCAGAGGGTTGAACTAGAAGACCTCCAAGGTCCCTTCCAACTCTGCTATTATATTGTATTTCTAATTAATTGTAGAATAATCTGGTAGATTATACACTATTGGATGACTGGTAACAAGAACCCATTGAAATAATGTTGATAATAGAGCTACTTGGGTCAACTGTTCAACTTCCTTTTCCCCGCCTTTCTCATTATATAATTATCACCATTAACAAATTATGGCTATGACCATATATGAATCTCAATTAGTTATCCATTACTAAAAAGAACCTGTTTGATTGAAAATGTTGGAGGAAGGACAGTGCAAACACAGATAAAAAGCAGACAACTTGTTTTCTATTTAACATTTTTTCTCAGCAACCATCATTAATCAGACATTGTAGCTTCTGTACAAAGTGGCATTTATATCCACTTGAATGCACATGATCACTGATTAATGAATAATTTGTTGTTCAGAAAATCACATTTTTTAAACTGTTAATTTCCAAAAGGACTCAGTGACTGCTTCGGGCAATGCCCCCAGTACTAAGCACCTTTTTCAGAAGAAACAATTCTGATTTTAATAGCCTTGTTGAATTCTATGCTTCTAATATTCCACTAAGTAATTATCTGACTATCCACAAGCTTGGCCTGGTAAAATCCATACAAACCTGAAATGAACTCCCAGATATGACTTTAAAAAGGAGGAGGAAAGAAAAATAATTCTGAAAGAAAAGGTCTGGTATCAGCTTGGGGAAAAAAGCTATTATCAGAGAGGGCAGCAGCAACTACTATTTGATCAACTTAATTAAATATACCTTCAATTATTGTGAGTCCTTCTCTCTGCCCATAGAATTCTATAAAGTGAAAATTGGCAAGATGCTATAACATTTCTTATACAGACTTACAACTGTTTATTTAATAGCAGTCTGGAATTAAAACAACTCTGGAAAGGATGAAGCACTACTGGACATTTTATAAAGCACTACTTTATAAAGCACTACTGGATATTTCAACATTTTGCAGCAGTACCCCTGCTGTGACCCATGGCATGACTGCTATCTGGGTTCTTGGCAACCGTTTGCACTTACAACCAGTTATCAAGTGCCTTGTGATCATGTGGTTGTCATTTGCAATATTCTCTGCTGGCTTTCACAGAAACTCAGTGGGGAAGCCAGTGGGGAAGGTAGCAAGCTTTTGCCTCCTGCCGAGAAGACTCTCTCATCTTTGAAGGTTGAAAGATTTTGGCTGAAATCCTTCAACGGGTAGTTCTATCAACCAATGCTCAGATTAATGGGAACCAAAATTCAAGCAGAGAGTGGAGAGTCAGCATTTGGCCATGAAGAGGGAAAGGCCCGGCACAGGCCATGCACGAACATCTCTGCTTGTCACATTTCAACTCTTTTGAAAGGGAAAACATTTTGAGATAATTCCTCCCATGGACCTTTTTCAGATCAAAAAACAGAAAGCAAGGCACAGCAATAGACATAAATGGGAAGCCAAACACTGTGTCACCTCAGAAGCTTGAAACTAATTGCCGCATTTTTCGGAGTATAAGACACACCTTTCCCCCTCAAAATAGAGGGTGAAAATCTGGGTGCATCTTATACACTGAATACAGCATTTTTGGCCTCCTGAAACCCCGCCCACTTTGCAAAAATGGCTGTGCATAGACTTTAGGAGACCTCCAGAGTGCTCCTGGGGGCTGGGGAGGGCAAAAATGAGCAAAAAACTGGCCATTTTTTGCTCATTTTTGCTCTCCCCCAAGAGCATTCTATAAGCCTCCTAAAGGCTATGCATGCCCCTTTTTTTGACAAAACACGGGCCTGTTTTTGCGAAAAACAGCCTGTTTTGGGGAGGTCTGCAAAGTGCAAAAACTTTTTTTTATTATTTGTCTCTTCAAAATCTTGGTGCATCTTATAGTTCGGTGCATCTTATGCTACGAAAAATATGGTACTTGTCAAACCCATCATCATGGCACCATATTCATTAAACCTCAGAGTGCCCAGTTAACATAATCTAGGAGGGGAACAAATGATAAAAATACCTAATGCATGTACAATAAAATTCCAAAGAACAAGATTTTTTTTTTCAAAAACCGCAAGATAGGTTTCAGTATAGTATTACATTCAGTGAAAGAAAGTTTATTACAGCAGTTAAGGCACCAGGCTAGCAATAGTAAAAATATGAGTTCTAGTCCTATGTTAGGCCCAAAGCCAATGGATGAGCCAGTCATTCTCTCTTAGCTCTAGAATCGAGGCAATGGCAAACAAACTCTGAAATCTTGCCAAGAAAACTGCAGGGACGTGTCCAAGCAATCATCAGGAAACAAAGACTGACTCGTTTTACAGATATAAAAACACTTATATCATAATTGGTCAAGAAGCACAAGTCAAATTAGCTGAGTGGAAGGACCTGAGTAGAACATGGTCTGATGAGATCTGACTTAGATCCTGGGATGGGCTTGTGGGCTTGGCCCATCTTGCTGATTCCCTCCCTTAGTATTGGCAATTTATGTCAGGGTTACTGCTGCACTGGTTGCAAAGTTGGCAAATGTACAAGGCACCATTTCATCCATGCCAAAACTTAAAAGAACAAAAATAGCACGCAATACCTAAAGGCAGGTGTTTTGGAACCAGTCTGTCCTGGAAACTATAGTCCCTACCATAATTCCTTACCTCAATAACTGGTATGCTGATAAGCAGTCCATGCCAAATATTAAAGGACAAATCGCCAAATGCTGGAAACACCTGTTTGGACTTTCCTTGTAGCTGTCAACTAAATAAAACTTGGACAACCCTCATTCTGGGAACAGGTTTATGTAATAGTCTTTCCACATATCAGAAAACCACAAATAAACTGAATGGAAGATTCATTATTTTCCATATTCCTAAGAGAAGCCAGGTTGCTAAGTAGCTTCTAGTCTTCATTTCTTTAAAAAAAATTGTCAGAATGACATGGCTTTCTTTTCTGTGGCTAAATCTTGTCTCCACGAGTGCGTGAGTAAAACAATCACATTGAGACAGTATGATCATACAGTGTACTTCCCATAGTAATCCGTAAGTTTATTACACTAATTTGGTTGCTTTCTATTCAATATAATTTCACCATCTATACCAGTGATGGTGAACTTATGACACAAATGCCAAAAGATGATACAACACAATATTTTGGGTGACATACCAATATTAATCAATACCCAACTATTATTCACAAAAAGAACCAACCCCCCAATTCTCACATGATTTGCAAAGGCTGTGGAGATCATGTGAGAACGGGGTGTGTTCTTGCATGACCCCATGACCTTCAAAAGTCACGGGGGAGGAACGTGCTCTCAAGCAGTCTCCAGAACCCCGAAAATCACACAAGATTGGGGAGTGCTCAGAGGATGCAGAAGAGTCTTCTCCAAAGCTATTTCAAGAAGAAGGGTCTCATGTGACCCAGGCCTGCCTCAGGTACTCCATAGGGGCCTGTCAACAGAAAGAGAACATCGCCTGAAGGTAAGTGGATTGCGACATATCTTGGGGTTCACACACATGATTGGACTGTATTTTTTTAAAATAAATGAATATATAAAAAACTGTTTTTCTTTTGTTGGTGGTGTGTGTGTGTGTGAGACAAATTAGCAGAATCAAGTAAGGTATTTTCCAAATTTTTGACATGCCATCCAAAATAATTCACCATCACTGACTTGTATTTTAACAGAATAGTTTTGATTTTGTACAACTTAGCATTTTTTTAATGCAACGAAATAACTCTGCTGTTCTAGTAAAAATAAAGTGTATATTGGAAACTCTATTAAAAAAAAAGCAAGAAGCAGGAAAATTGTGGCTGGAACTTATTCATTTTGCAAATAGAAATCATGCTGTACAAATTCAGGCACTGTGATTTGCAAACCACAATTTATACATTTACTTTAATTTTGTCTCAAATTGTATTTACCAGTTTCTTAAGGCAGATTTATATATGCTTAGAGATCACTTTTGGGCACATTTTTATATTGATCTAAGATTTCAATAAAGTAACTGACTGAATGTTATGCTAAATAAAACAATATTTGAAGAGTGTTTTACTACAAAACGTGAACTCAGCTTCTTTCTTTTCTTTTCTTTTTTTTTTTTGATTTTTAGACCGCCCCTCTCCCAGAAAGGGACTCGGGGCGGTGTACAGTCAATACAAATAAAACCAGTCATAATAATAAAATACATTTAAGATACATTTGGAGGGGGAGATAGGCTGTACTAAGAAATAAATATATTCTAATCCTAAAAACATCACAATTAAAACCCCAAACCCAATTAAAATAAAATAAATCCCCGGGAGGTAAAACTAAGAAAGTGCCAGGCCAGCTGATTGAAATAGGTGAGATATTTCTGCCACATCTTTGTAAAAACTTCTGAAGATATCTGAACTAACATCCATTTATGGACTTTAAACATTTGGGGCACCATGTCCAAAGTAAGAGGAAAGGCTGTAAGTCAATGATAGAGCATACACTGTAGTTTGCCTGCAGAACCTCTCGGGTTATAGCTCATGTCTTAAGCCAGTTCTCATTGACAATGCTTAGTTAAATAGATCATTTTCATAAACTCTTTTGCAGCACTTGGTCCAAAGATTCCTCATATAAGCAAGTCAAGTTACAGTGTTCTAAAAGGTGTGTACAGAAATGCTGCCGATTGCCAAATCAAATCCACAAATCATCATAATTATTGTTTTAAAAACAACTGGATAGCTTGGGAACACCGATAGGACAGAAGTGTGCAGCAGACCTCTTCAATTTCAATTTGGAACTGGAAATGTCTCTGTCCTAATCTATCATCAGTCAACCTGAACTTTATTGCCAAAGAAAAATAGTTGCTGTTCTTCAAGGGACAGAAAGCTTACATTTCCTTAAATCCATCTTGTTATAGCCAAATTGGTGGCTCCAGTTCATTTTCTCATGAAGCAAGAGAGATTACCATTATTGCAAGGAGGATCCAGCAACACAATATAGGGGGATGTCCTCTAGAAGAATAAAAATAAGATTGTGGCACACATAAGAAGGAAGATTGTGGCACACATCTTAACAGTGTCATAGCAGATCTTCCAACCTTAGACTTTTTCCTTAGATACTGGGGCTAGGATGTTGGGAGGAACACATTATGCATTATTTTGTTCTAGCTACAGATAGAGTTGTGAAGAACTTCAGCTCTTTTTAATTATGTATGGTATTATGAACTTTATACTGAAATAATGTATGCATTTGGTTAGCTGCTCATTAATTTGGTTAAGACGCTGATTTATTGACTGACTTATTGATTATGTGCCATCAAGTCATTTTCTACTTCCGACCACCACAAAGATAAATTAACACAAACTTAAAGTAAATTACAACAAAGTATCCTGTTTCCCTGAAAATAAGACTTCCCCGGATAATAAGACCAATTGGGCTTTTGAGCGCTAAAATAAGCTCTTCCCCCAAAATAAGCCCTCCCCGAAAATACTGCAACACAGCAGCAGCCATGAGGTGATCACGCTCACTGCCTCCTGCACCTCAAAAATAATAAGACCTTCCCAAAAATAAGGCCAAGTGCTTATTTTGGGGGTCAAAAGAAAATAAGACCCTGTCTTATTTTCGCGGAAACACGGTTGATAAAACATAAATTGCTTAAGAAATGTGCTCCTGTATATTATTTAAATAAATAAAAATAACTATTAGTACATTTGATTAATTTAACCCTTCCACAACAATTGCATTGTGCAAATTCTAAAGAACTTTAAAATAATTAACAGCGTAAGCTTCTAATATTCTGGTACCTATGCCAAAGGTTTTGACATTAATCCAGCATTCATCTACCCTTCCTGCTATTTCATGTCATATGGAAAGTGCAACTCCTTTAAAAATTCTCCTTTCCACATAACAATTTGACTATATGTAATAGGAAGCTATTTCCATTTGTTTTCACAAATTAATCACCTACTAGGAATTAATAAGCAGGAACATTCTCCAATTACCTGAGCTTTATAACTCTGTAGACGGCTGGTGAATAACCAAATGTATGCAAATGTAACTTTTATACCAAAATAAGAATATTATTTCTGTGGAAGAATTGTGAATCTGTACCAAAACATATGAGTATCTTCCTGAACCTGGCACTACAGATGTGCTAATAGTAAAACTCCAACAGCCTGAGCCAGCATAGCTAATGTTGTCTTTCAACATTTGTGTGGGTGCCTACACTGAAGAAAATCGCTTTAGGTTTAGGTTCAGAAATGAGTATTATTCGGTGATTGAGAGCACTGAAGCAGAGCCAATTACTGGAAGCAAAATCTTTAGGTCTATTACCAATAGGAAATTCCATACATTAATAGAATGTCTTTCAGTTCCAGATTTCTAAATGCTGTTTTGGCATAAGCAATTTATAATTAAGAAGAAAGCTACACATTGCAGAGCTGCGGAATCAAGCAAATTGATCAAAGCCAAGCACTGATCTATAAAATGTGACCTGAGACAGAGAGAAGATGAAAACCAAGCATTCATAAGCATACTCTCTTAACCCAAAGAGAAAAACACCGTTCTAGTTTCCTCAAGATAAAACCTTTTGCAAAGGAAGTTTGTTTTTCTCTCTTATCATCAGGAATTCAGTGTTTTGGGAAAATAACTCCAGTTGTCAACATCTAATCAGAAATGCCCAAAGCAACTTATTTGTGAACAACAGCTGTTAGTGGAAAACAATGTGCAAAGCTGCTTGTCCCCTAGTTGAGGACTCTGAGATAGATTAGATGGACCCAATTTAGGAGAATGTTTCTTGTGACCTGATTGTCATGCAGAATGCTAAGCTTCAGACATCATATTAAGCTCTTCTTTGTTTTAAACGATGGTTTATCAATGAATTAAAATTATGTCTGAACCAGGACACTATACTATAGTTTACTCAAAACTACCATACATTGACCTGGTTTAGATGTAACCTTATTTCATGGGCAAACTGATAGTATTATGGTTTAAAGCAATACAGGAATCCAGCAACAACTTACATAGGGCTTCTTACAACAGTAAACTCATTCCCACATAATAGAGGTTCCTCAACAATGTTACACGAGTTTTGGGAAAGTTTCCAAGAACTATTAATCTAGCACCGAAGCTGTTGTGAATAAGATTAATAAAACTGCAGTACACTGCTTTTTCCCCCTCTGCAGCAGCAGTCACAGAAAAATTTGCAAAGAATATCTCATCCTGGCTTGGCCTAAAACGTAATTCAAAATCTGAAAACTAACCACATGCAAGGCCTGAACATAAATGTCACTGCCCTCTGCAAAATGGACCTGTCTTTCTATATACCATATTTTTTTAAAATAAATTCAGAATCCAGAGTCATCTTTATATATATACATATATATGAAAATATCAAAAGCAGCCCTTTGGGATACCAAATACACATTTACCCTTCTTGCCTTTTTGGAAATATTACACAATGTTTTGATAAATAACAAATCAATATTTACCTAATTATATTTTGTTTATATTAAAGCTGGAGTTGAAGATATTCTTTGTGTTACATTTCTTAAATAAAAAACTGTTTCTTACCTCAGCTTTTTCAAGCCAGAGTAATTTTATTACCTATCCCCAAAGCAGTAAATTAATTTTTCAATGCTATCCGAAGTTGCCTTGTCAACAACTGGCACCTATCCAAGGAATCATTTTCTAAACCATAAGAATTTTCTGCCAAAGTATCTACACAACTCTATTGTGATTACTAAAACATTTCTAACCTACCTAGCACCTTCTAGTGTGCTATTCAACATTTTCTACCATCCCCAATAATCAGTTTCCCAAAATGTATTTATTCACATTTTATTAAAAGGCTTTACAATCCAGAACAATGCCCGGCAATAAAAAGCAAAATTAGAAAAACACAATGCAAATTTCCAAGTTAATCATTGCTATAGGTCAGGGGTGACAAACTCAAGGCCCGGGGGGTGCTTAGATTTGGCCCAGGGGCCACCCAGGAAGCAGTGAAGGAGTGGCCCATGGTGCCTCTGCCAGTGAAAACGGAACTCCATTTTCATTGGCAGAGGGTTGCAGGAGGTCGTTACAGCCGAAAACAGAACTCGGGAGCCTGTTTTCTCTGGAAGAGTACTCAGGCCAACATAGGCACCCCTGGCACGTGGGATAGCTCTCAATGAAATCGAGTTTGACATCCCTGCTATAGGTAGGGTCACCTAAATCTACAGGGATGTTTAAACAACACAGTTTTTACAGTAGTGGGCTTGTGGAAGTCTAACAGAAGTATGCCACATCTGGAGGAACTGTGTTCCAAAGAGTGGGGGCTAAGATGGAAAAAGAATCTTTTGCCTAAACTGTTGTGGATCTATTTCTTAGAGACACTTTCCAGATGACCGAACCAGGCAGGCAAATTCATTTCTGGCAATCATTGTTCTGACAATAAAAAAAAAAAGGCTCTAAAGGTAATGACCAGCACTTTGGCGATTAAAGATATTCTGTTCCAAAGAAACCTGCATGCCAAGGTATCTGTCCAGTTCATGGTTAGACCAAAGGTATCAGAATGTGAATAATTTTCTGGGAACTTTAGATTCATAAAAATCCAAAAATATGAGTGCAGCTTATACACAGAACCTCCCATAGAAATATTTAGGGCTTAAAAGGTTCAACAAAAGGTAAATTTTCTGGTTCAGAATCTGGGAACCTTTTGATTTTTTCCCCCCAACAAGACCTACATTGAAGAATCAAAATAGCATTGCATTAATATCATAAATACTAATAGTGGTGTATTGGTGGACAAGTCTAGTGTTAAAAGCTATTTTTTAAGTTTTCTAGCCAAGGCAGCTTCTTTAATCTGTGTTTCTATCCTAGCGATGAGTAATTGAGTTGAGCCCTGAAATGACACTTAAACCCCAGGAAAAGGAATCCTGAAGCTACAGCAGCTGTTACAGTTCAAGTTCACCAGATGCAATAGATCTGAGGAGGCAATCATCCTTGTTGCTAGGCCCTGCTTTTCTTTGGCTCCCCACTTCCACTCCTGCCTGAAGAGCATAGAGCGGGGGTCTCTAACCTTGACAACTTTAGGACTTGTGGACTTCAATTCCCAGAATTTCCCAGCCAGCATGTTTTAAAGCTGTCACGCTGGAGACCCCTGGCATAGAACATTGAGCTTTATTTTCGTTGAGTTTACAAACTGAAACATTTCCTGTAAATTTATAATACCGACTCTTCCTAATTCGCTCTAGAGAGATATAAATAGGCAAACATTTTAAAAAAGAAAAAGCACCATAAAATCCAAAATTTATACGCATGTTTCTTATCTCAAAATAGAAAGCAGATTGAAGTAACGGGGGAATTTGAAAGGTGAATGGTGATAGAAAAGCATTTTGTCTATTCTCAGGGGCAACTGCAAGCGTTAGACTAGTAACCAGGAGACAGTGAGTTATAGTTACTTCTGCCTTAGTAATGAAACCAGCTGGGTGACTTTAGGCTAATCATTTTGCCTCCACTTTAGGAACAAAAAGAGGTCAGAGAAAGGTATATGAACTCAATTTTGCAGCAATGGATGCACCATTGGGAGTCCAGAAAAACCAGTTTGAGGTTCCTTTTAGAGAAAATCAATATTGACTTAATAGCATATAATCATAATTAAGTTTAAGATTATACCTTTACATAAAGATGACATCTATATATGGGTAGATGGTAAATTGTTTGGTGTACGTTTGAGTGAAGCTTGTACTTTTTAATAATGCTTAAGTAGCCATTGTACAAATACTTTAGCACTTATTTATTTAGAAACAGCAATCTAGTTTTGTTAGTTTTTTTCATGTTGAGAATACTAAGAAATAGCCTTCATTCATGAATTTAAAAAGTGCTATGAACAAGCAACCCCTGGCTACCATTAAATTAAGCTAAGTAGCTAGACAAAGTTCACATTCTCTCCAGATATTGGATATTTTCTGTTATCTAGTCCAACAGTAGCTACAATGTACAATGAATGACTAATAAAGGATGACACCAACTGTTCTACCCTTGTCTTTCTCTACCACGTTTCAAATAAGTTGGTTTTATAGATGCCAAGCAATTATTTAAATATGGCTTACTTAAATCATTACACGAGGTCAATAATTCTACTAACCATGAGTAATTCAAATTTAACCACCATTAGATGAGTTTTATAATAAAACAACCAAGGAAATAGTATACAAATCAAACAATGTTGCTACTAAAGAAAACAATATTCTCTAAATTATAATGGCATTGAAAAGAGCAACTTATAATTAGTCTTCGCACTTAAAATCATTGTAGCAGATTTATCAAAATTGGCAACTGACATGTATTTCAATGGTTGTAGCATGCTGTGGTCATGTGATCAATATTTGCAATCTTCTCAGGTTCTGACAAGCAAAGTCAATGGGGGAAGCTGGATTTGCTTAACAACCACATGATTCACTTAACAACTGCAGTAATTTGCTTAACAATGATGTCAAAAAGGTCATAAAATTGGGATCAATTCCCTCAACCACTTTGCTTAGCAATGGAAATTCTGACCCCAACTATTGTTGTAATTCAAGGACTATCACTGTATCTTAATAATACCTACCCTGTTTCTCCTAAAATAAGCCCTCTCCGAAAATGTCGCAACACAGCAGCAGCCACGCTCGCCACCTCCTGTACCTCAAAAATAATAAGACCTCCCTGAAAATAAGGCCAAGTGCTTATTTTAGGGATCAAAAGAAAATAAGTCTCTGTCTTATTTTCGTGGCAATGAAAAGTATCAGAAACATAATCCAAGACTTTTTACAATGTCTCAGAACAGAATAAAGTCTAAGCATCTTACCATTTGTTAAAATCCTGTTGTCCTCTAAAACGTTGCTACTGAAATCATCAGTCCAATTGCTGACCTAGCAATAAAAGCCACCTGTAGTTCATGACATTCTGTTCTCACCATGAGCCAATGTTTCAAGCTTTCTGAGAATCAACAGAAGGAAGCAATGGCTGGGTTTATATAGCATGCTAAGCCATAGTTTGCTTAATATGATTAAATGAATAAACTATATGTGGTTGTGTTAACATCATATGTTGATAAAACCAAACAAATCACAACTTGACATAGCATATATATAAACTAAGTCACAGTGTTTGTTCCAGACACAAATCATGGGTGGAGTAATTATTCTTTTGTCTTGATAGAGAGAAGATACAGAACATATAATCTCCATTAACATCTGCATTGTTCCAAGAGCCCAATAGAAAAAACAATATTTCTGATTACAGGAGCTATATGTGTGTGTGTGTGTGTGTGTGTGTGTGTGTGTGTGTGTTTGTGTGCAATGCATGGATAGATGGATGGATGGATAGAAAGATATGTTTATGATCTAAACTCAAATAAAACCATTTTCTCAGCATATGAAACACAATAATTGCAAGGCCATGAGCTCCCAGCCGAAAGGCTGTAAATTAAGTTCTTGCAAGCAATCTTTGTGGCACAAAATATGATGGGCAAAATCTTCAGAAATACGAACTGTTGTATCCTATGACAAACGTTCCCCTTTCCTTCTATTTATTTCCCAGCCAGGGAAGGACCATTCAGCATCCATGTGTGCTTTGCTTCCCGAATCAACTCCTTGTTCTCCATTCTTCACCTCTCCTAACAGCTCTGCGCATATGTGCATCTGGAACAGGCCCCAGCTATTCTTCCTCCTCACTCATATCATCCTCCAAAGGCAGCTGCCTCTCCGGTGGCTGGGAAATGTCGTATGGCCCTGGCTCTATCTCTATGTCTGATGCAGAGCATTCATCAGAGCCTTCCCCAGACTCCAGAACTGGCCCAAGTTCCTCCTCAAGCTCATTATCCGAGTCTGCTGCCAGCTCTGCTGGCAGCTAGTGGGCCACAACACAAGTAGTCAAAAATTAGTTTTACTGACCAGTTGTTGCACAATATATATTGAACAATCAAGGATTTCTTATTCTTAATTTTGTGTCAGGCACAACCAGACCCACACATTTAGAGTTCAAGCTAACTACTCTATTGTATTATGCCTACAATACAGGTATCTTCTCAGATTACTTGCCTTCTCTTGGGAACAGATAGACAAGGTTCCATGGAGCTTAGGGATAGATCTCTTGCAGCTGTGCAATGATTCATGGCTAATCTCCCTGCTTGAGTCCTCATCCCTGCTTGGCTGGGTGTTTCCCAACACTATGAAACAGAATCATTTTATTTTTCTAATTACACTATACCATGTAATTACATTAAACAGTTGCATTGAAATAAAGGAATCACAGGAAAAGATTGGGAATGGGTTTTTATGTCAAAGACACATAGGTGCAATTCTTGTTTTGAAATAAACCATGAAATTAAATTATCTTCTTTCTTTCTTTACAGTGAATGTATGTACACAATGGTCCTGTCCTTTCTTCGTCTAGTGACTCTTATTGGGAAGAAGGAAAAAAGCTTAGCATCTTTTTGTGATGTACCACAGAGTACAATTTAGAATGCCATTTTAATAACCTTGCATATCTTGTATTTATATAGCATAAATCTACAGAAATGTACATATCTATCTATGAATGCACAAGCAAAAGAATGGGAAGAAGATGGAATGGGAAGCAGCCTAATTGGGGAAGACAGATTTCACATAAGGTAGCAAGGAGTCTCTTTACATTTGTCTAACAGTTGATGAAGCAGAAAACATGGTCTCATAAATTACAGCTAGCAAAATTGTGTTGTTGCAGTGGCTCAGTGGTTAAGATGCTGAGCTTGTTGATCAGAAAGGTCAGTAATTCAGCAGTTTGAATCCCTAGCACCACATAACAGAGTGAGCTCCCGTTACATGTCCCAGCTTCTGCCAACCTAGCAGTTTGAAAGCACGTAAAAATGCAAGTAGAAAAATAGGAACCACTTTTGGTGGGAAGGTAACAACATTCTGTGCACCTTCGGCATTTAGTCATGCTAGCCACATGACCATGGAGACGTCTTTGGATAGCACTGGCTCTTCGGCTTTGAATCGGAGATGAGCACCGCCCCCTAGAGTCAGGAATGACTAACACATATGTGCGAGGGGAACCTTTACCTTTATCTGGGAGATACGACAAGTCAGGTTCTTCCTGACTCCAAAGTTCTTTTTTTTAAAAAAAAATTCTACTGGGATGAACTAGCATTAAATGCTTGGTTTAAACTGTCCCAAATTAATCTGGAAATCAGACTGTGCATACCTAAATATAGATTCATATATATAGTGTGAATAGTGCTTCAACAAGAAGAGCATAGCCTCTGACCTCAAAAACATGTACTTTGATCCAAGAGAAGACTATATCAGATGAATGTAAGGATAAGATGGAAATTTATTAAAGAATATGGGTTTCAAAAAACCTTTTGAAAATAAACTATAAGTACAACTCTCATCCTTCAAAGATTACATTGGTGATCGGAGGGGGGGGGGGTAAAATATAACTGCATTTACTGTATAACCACTGCAAAAATGATCCAAAGTGACTTTTTTATAACCTTGTCTTGTTTTATTTTCTTTCTTACTTATTCACTATCTTTCTTTTCTTTTTTTCTTTTCTAATATTTCCATTGTTTTTTCTTGTTAAGTGTTTCTCTGATAAAAATTTAATTTTAAAAAGTTAAATTGGGAGACTTCACACCACCAAATATAGACTGAATCATTATTCTATTACAATATTGCACATTTGCTCATACATAAATAGCTACTCAGAGTAAACTGGAAAAGCTGTTTAGCTGGGAGTAGAGGGTTCCGTGCACCTTCGGCGTTTAGTCATGCTGACCACATGACCACAGAGACGTCTTTGGATAGCGCTGGCTCTTTGGCTTTGAAACGGAGATGAGTACCGTCCCCCTAGAGTCGGGAACGACTAGCACATATATGCCTTTACCTTAACCTAGAAGGGCAGGATTTAGTCTTCCAATTGTGGTTGCAGCAAAAGAAAAGGCGCTGCAAATACCCCTTTGGATTCAAGGAAAACTCCTTTCAGCAACTGTGGGCTTTCCTTAACATCAGCAGCAACTTTGGTTAAACAATTCTTCTTTTCCTGACCTTGACAGGAGAGGAACAGATCAAACTTCACCTCCCCACTTCTGAAGTACAAAACATTCAGTTTTACATTCACATGCAAAAGCTTTCATTATCACTGAACTATCTCATGTTTTGCTTTGTTTTTTTGATTTTCCCAAGTGACAGCCAGGCAAGTAGCTTTATAGATGCTGACTTTATTTTTTATTTTTATTTTTAAAAACTATAATATAAAGTGAAAGGATTGTTTTTTAATCCAAACTAGAGTTAATAAATATGTTCAGCATAAGGGCAGAAAATGCAATTTCTTTTTCGTTGCAAAGTCAGGTTGGCAATTTAATGGTAAATATAAGACTTTATTTATTCAGAGTGGAATTTTTAGAAAGCTAAGTTGGCAAAAAGTTTTGTGTGGGTTTGTAGAGGTTATTTAGTTTATGTTTTGCATATCTGAAATGTTCTAGCAATTGTGAAATATGGCAGAGCAATGAATAAAGATGGGAAAGATAAACACTATGGAATTTTACTAGTTCAGTGGCCCCAAACCCTTTTGGTACCATAAAAGAAATTTTTTCCACAGACCAAGGATTTGGGGGGGGGGGGTATGATTTCACTTTCGCTCACTTTTCTGCCGCTCAACTCCAGCCAGTTCCTAACATGACCCGGAGTTTTGGGACCCCTGTACTAATGGAAAGAACACATTTGCTTTTAAGCATGCAGAGAAAGGGGCTTGGATTTCTTCCTCTTAAGATTTCTCTATTGATACTCTTAATCATCCAAGTCAAGGTTGACCTAAAGGTGCTTTTTACAAAAGGCAACTGGACTTTCTTGGGTTTTTTTTCTTTGAAAACGTTTCACTTTTCATCCAAGAAGCTTCTTCAATTCTTCAGAATCAAAGAAATCAAAGAGGAAAAAAACAAAGTCCAGTTGCCTTTTGCAAAAACACCTTGGAGTCCTAAGATTATTAGCAAATTAGTGAGAAATGGGCGTAGACTAGATAATCTCCAGCATTCCTTCCAGGGTTGGGCTTCAAAAATTCAGCAACGGGTTCTCTGCCCGATTGCTGGGTGGGCATGGGCATGATGGGCATGGCTACATAATGGCGGGAAGGGGGGCGTTTTCGCATTCCCCAGGCTCCAGAGGCTTTCCTTGATTCAAATTCAAAGGTGCATAACCAGAGGCACTAGGCCTGCATAGCAACCCCTTGAGTGCAGCTGTAGAAAGTCCTCACGAATCCAACTTTTAAGGAGATAAAAGGGGGGGGGGGGAAATAAGCACATGAAGTATAATCATATTACATTTGAATATTTGCTGAGTAACTTTTTAATTATATGCTGTTCAGAGTCATATTAAGATTGGGTAGCCATATACATTTCTTAAATTAACAAATAACATTATTTGTTTAATTCTTTTTAATTGTATGTATATTGTTTTTTTAAAAAAATTATTCTGCTTGCTCATTTTTTGTTTTGGTCCTCTGCTCCCAAACACGCTCTTGGATGCCATTTAAAGACCAACTCTCAATTCAAGAAATTAATGTTGGGGAGAAGGGAAGCTGATGTCACAATGACACGACGTGCGATCTTGGGGCTCCAAGATCGCAGTCAATACTTTTGCCGCTGGATGGTCCTTTTGGACCGAAGAGACGGTGACAGGGAAGAGCACGTCCTGCTGATCTCAGGGACACCGCAAAGTCTCTTTTTGCTGGCAACAGAAGCGCAGGCATTGAAGCTGCTGAAGTTGGGACAGCTCCGGAATGGAGGAAAACGGAAAGAGAAAGTGTGTCCATCTGGTGAGGAAATATTATTATAAAAGAGACTACCCCCCCCCAAAAAAAATTAAGGCTAAATTAAATTTGAAAACAGAAGTGAACAAGCGGCACAATTAAGCTACATTAGACAGTGTGTTATCTTTTTTTAAAATTTTCTTTTATGGATGGAACTTTTGCAAATGTTTCCTATTCTTTAAATTGAACGGATTAGTTTTTCTTCTACTACTTTTTATATATATATTTTTATACCTCTGGATTAAAATCTTTTTCCTTATTTTTATAATGCTGGATTGGATGGTGGTTTTTTTGTTCCATTTAAGAATTTTGTTTTCTTTAAGCCTGGAATATAAAGAAGAGATAAAAGGAATAAAAGGGCTGTAATAACAGAGGCAAAGGAAGTAACACTGCCCCTTGGAGGCTGGAGGCTTGGAAATATTGTCTTTTCTTTTTTCTCTTTGATCATTTGACTTTGCATTTCAAGATTCCTCAGCTTGTTTACAGAGAGTGATAGCGAGAAGAGCATGGATTGTTTATACAGGTGCTCTTCTGGAGCTTTATTGGCAGCTGGAGTGGAGTGAAAACAAAGCCTTGTCTTGAAAGATTATAAATGAACTTGCTTTAAATTTAATAAAAAGTTTTGAATGCCAGAGTGGCAGTGTTTACAAGTTGGAAGAATAGAGCAACATGAAAAAGAAACCTTAACATTGCAAAAGATTATGTTTGAAATTCAAAAGTTATTAGAAGTCACAGAGAAAATTGAGAAGAGTTTGGAGAGCATAGGTAATAGAACAGTAAAATTTGATGGAAAAATTGAGGATGTTCATCAAATGAAGAAAGTGGAGGTCAGAGTTCGAAAAACTGAAGGAAAAAATAAACAAAGAGACAAGAAAATTGTTATTACTGACAGTGAACTGAGCGTGGTTGGAAATGGAAAGAGTGGAATATGGAAAGGGAAGATAGATGGATTGGAACTCTACCCCAGATTTCAAAGTATAGAAGAAGAAAAGAGAGAAGAATTGATGGAACTAAGGAGAGAAATTTTGTTAGAAGCACTAGTGATAACCAAAGATAAGCTGATCAAAGAAGCAGATGGAGGGTTTCGAGCTTATACAAGATATGCAATAAGCAATAAGTTGCGAAGAGAAGTCCATATAAAACTTACTAAGGAAATAACCAGAATACTAATGCCACAAATGGCAAAAGATAAGACTGCACTATTACTGGAAAGAAACAGGTTGATATAATGAAAGCTTATAAACAAAAATTAAGTCAAATTTAGTTAAATTTAGAGCATTATGTATAAAATGAAGTGATAATGGATACAGTTAAATAATTGATTGATAATGATAATAATGCATATATATGTATTGGTTTGATAAGAGGAAATTTGATATAAATTGCAAATGGTGACTACGATAGGAGGTTTAGAAACTCTGTTATTAAATATAACCAATTTTTATTTAGAACATGTTATAAAGTTGTAATGTTACTGGATGATATTGGGAAGAGCTAATGGAATGCCATGTGGTTTTGCTTTAAATCTGGAATATTTTATATAAAAGGACGTAGAAACAATTATAGTCAAATGAAGGTTGAGGTATGATGATAGTAAGATATAAATATATTTGATTTAAAATATATGATTTGATATGAATTGTAGGTGATAACTGTAGAAGGATGCACAGAGGTTTTTGTAACCAATCGACACACTTTCTACAATTTGTAATGGAAGATGGTTTTGTGGGGTTTTTTTGTGTTTTGTCTGTGTTTATTCAAAAATAAAAAAAATCTTTAAAAAAAAGAAGTGAATTTTGGAAAGGTAATAAAAAAATTCAAGAATTTACTTTCAGCAATAGCCACTTTGTCACTAAGAAGGCAAAATTAGGGAGTTTTCCATTATCAAATATTGGGGGAGGAATCAAGTTCTTTGGCTCATAACACTCTTCTAATATATAATTTCAATGTTAGAAAAAAAACTATTTAAAAAATAGTTCAAAGAAACTATAGAGCGAAAGAAGAATGGGAATAAAATTAATCAATGAAAAACATTAATTAGCCCATTAGATAGAGAATTATCAACATTTTGATGAAAAAATAAAAGCTTTTGAGAAGCCTTTAATTTAAAAAAAAATTAGATCTAGCTAATGCTATTTGAATATATGAACCTATAGTAAATACTAACTGATATATACATTTAGGCAAACACTTTTCCTCAGCATAGGCCTAAGTGGTTTTTAAAATAAAAGACAAGCAGCCTATTACTCAAATTATTCTGGTATATTTCATGACAGGAAAACTGGAAGAGAATGCAGTAGAGAGATAAGAGAGTTGCAGTTCAATTTTTCAAGAGGAGATAAGTTGGTCTGCCAAATCTGAAGTAAATCGTGTTACCACGTCTTAGGGTTTAGCTTGACATTAAAGCTTTACAGAGCAATATTATTCCCCAGGGATATCTGCTGAGGGATGGGGGCGAGAAAAGGTGTTAAAATCTGCCTGATGTGGATACAGCATTACAATTATGGCTTAGGGCAGGACCTTGATGCAATGCCACACCCATCATCTCCCAGATCTTTAACTCTCTGCTAATGCTTCTGTTAACCCCTGTCCCTCTGTTGAAAATGGTGGAGAAAAAATACCTGCAAACCAGTTTCATATACATTTTTATTTTTGAAAGTTGGGTTGGGCTGGTGAAGACTTTGCCTCTACTCAGTTTATAGTCCTCTCCATTTTTCTGGAAGCATGAATGTTGCTATCATTTGAGCTAAATTAGACTCTAAACATGGTTTATGAGTTGCAATGACTTTACAGTACAGGATAAGTCCTATCCAAAACTGTCTATTCCAATAGTAACAAAGTGTACAGAACTTCTAAAGGGAATCCAGATATTTTGCCTCCCCTCTTTCTGTGTTCATTAGTACCGCAAACAATCCTAATTCTGAAATCATTAAACTTGGAAGTGCTTTATGACTATATTGTTTGGAAAGCATCTCCTATTGGCAAAAATCATATTTTATACTAAACAGCCTAAGTAAGAAAGAATACTTCATGCCTAAGTAAGCTCATGTGGGATTATTAATAAAGAATGGACCATTTTGCCCAAGATTCACAGTCATTTATTCATTTCAATCATTTTATACTGTCTGGTCTAGAGATTTCAGTGCAAAATATCTTTGGCTAACACATTCCAACTCTTAGAAAAAGAAGTTATCATCGTCCAGTAAGGTTATATGCAAGTGAAACTCAAAAAATTAGAATATCGTGCAAAGGTTCATTTATTTCAGTAACGCAACTTAAAAGGTGAAACTAATATATGAGATAAGACTCATTACATGCAAAGCAAGATAGTTCAAGCCGTGATTTGTCATAATTGTGATGATTATGGCGTACAGCTCATGAAAACCCCAAATCCACCATCTCAGAAGATTAGAATATTACATGCAATCAATAAAACAAGGATTGTACATAGAACAATATCGGACCTCTGAAAAGTATAAGCATGCATATGTACTCAGTACTTGGTTTGGGCCCCTTTTGCAGCAATTACTGCCTCAATGCGGTATGGAATGGAAGCTACCACTGCGTTGACCCTGGTCTTAATGAAGCACAATGGTCCAAAGTCCTGTTGCTCAATGGTCCAAAGTCCTCTTTTTTGATGAGAGCAACTATTGCATCTCATTTGGAAACCAAGGACCCAGAGTATGGAGGAAGAATGGAGAGGCTAATCAAGCACAGTAATCCCACGGTCATTGAACCAGTTTTTGGCACTTTTCGCCAAAAAAGGATTATGTACAATCCTTGTTTTATTGATTGCATGTAATATTCTAATCTTCTGAGATTGTGGATTTGGGGTTTTCATGAGCTGTAAGCCATAATCATCACAATTATGACAAATCACGGCTTGAACTATCTTGCTTTGCATGTAATGAGTCTTATCTCATATATTAGTTTCACCTTTTAAGTTGCATTACTGAAATAAATGAACTTTTGCACGATATTGTAATTTTTCGAGTTTCACCTGTATGACATGAGCCAGTATCCTTCCTCGCCATAGCAGATCATCATAGCATTTGCTTTGCAAGATATTTATTAAAGTGCAAAATCGTTTGTTAAATTGTTTCTACTAATAGCTTGTCTGCAATTACTTGTGAGCCTGAAGGGCATGGGGTAAAAGCTGATGGAGAAATCATCAGCAGTTAGACCCAAAGCACAGCAGTCAGCTCATAGAAATTCACCCTTCATGTTTTGCAACATGAGATGTTAGAAAAAAGACTTCTATTTGTCTTAATTTAGATTAGGAAGAGGCAACTAGTTTTTGCCAGATGGTTTTCATTAGCCCCAATTACCATGGTTGGGCTGTTTTGTGTGTGTGTGTGTGTGTGTGTGTGTGTGTGTGTGTGTGTGTGTGTGCACGCCCCCCCACTTCAAGTCAGTTTTTTACTTTTTTGGATAAGTCCCTGCAGTTTTCTTGGCAAGACTTTTCAGAAGTGGTCTGCCATTTCTTTCTTCATAGGACAAAGGATGACGGACGTAGTGTTGTCAAGTAGCAACATCTAGCCCCGTGTTGGCAAACCTATGTTATGCATGCCACAGGCTGCACGTGGAGGCATTTGTCAGGGCAAGTGAGGCGTTGCCCTGTCAGCTGGCCAGTGCGCATGCAGGCACTGGCCAGTTGACTTCAGCCTTCAAGGCCATTTTTCGCCCTCCGGAGGCTTCCCTGAAGCCTCCGGAGCATGAAAAAACAGTCCTACGGGCAAACTGGAAGTTCAGGAATGGACTTCTGGTTTGCTTGTAGGGCTGGTTTTAGCCCTCTGGAGCCTTCAGGAGGCTTCCTTGAAGGCTCCAGAGGGCAAAAAACAACCCCACGAGCAAACTGGAAGTCACTTCCGGGTTGTTCGTATGGTCAATTTTTGCCCTCCGGAGCCTTCAGAGAAGCCTCCTGGAGGCCGCTGAAGGCTCCGGAGGGCTAAAACCGCCCCTATGAGCAAACCGGAAGTCCATTCCTGAACTTCCAGTTTGTCCGTTTTTGCACTCCGGAAGCTTCAGGGAAGCTCCCGAAGCCTCAGACGGTCTCCGGGCGGGGGCAGGGGAAGCTGTTTCTGTCCTCCACAGGCTCCTATAAAGCCTCTGCAGCCGGGAGAGGGTGAAAAAAGCATGCCAAAAATGGGGGGGAGCGCTGGTTGTGCACACATGCATGCTGTGGTCATGCGCACAGCATTATGGGTGTGGCATGCCCATGAATGACCTCCCTGCGCACCCCCTACTTTTGGCACGCGAGCTAAAAAAGGTTCGCTATCACTGATCTAGCCTGATGTCTTAACCTTTACACTAAGCTAAACTCTCATACATTCATACATTTTAAAACCCTCCCTTTTTACAACCCTGAAATCCCTTAATTTGGGGTAGTCAGGGCACATGGATGGAGCTGAGCATTTACTGGCCAGATGCCCTTCCTGACTCCATGTGGAGTTCACAGCAGATATTTTTTCTTTGTGCCCTAGGAGAAAGAAACCTCTGCTGCAACTGGGACTGAACTCTCAACCTTCTGAGTGGGAGGCAAGCATCTTTTAGGCCACTACGCCACTCTTTTCATACATACATACATACATACATACATACATACATACATACATACATACAAAGATAAAATTGCAAGATAAAAATAGAGAGATGAAGCATATTACAGTGACTTGTAATGATAAGTGTAAAACACTCACTTCACTAAAAAGTGTTTCACAATGAAGTAATTAACTTTTCTATATAATTAACTTCTCACATTTTCTATAATCAAAAGAGATTCACACTTGAAAACTTAATATACATCACTTTTATATGTGAAAAAATTAAAAATGGGCAAAGCTATTGGGCTACTTAAAATGCAAATGTAGTCTAAAGATCATAGCAAGTTGTTTGAGAATATTCTAAGATCTATCAGGGAATTAAAACAAAAAAAAAGGTCTCCGGGCACTTACTTTCTGACACATTTGGGAATCTACAATATCTGAGAGAAATTCTTCATCTTTAACTCATAATTCAAAGCCTTGGATAGTTGTTCCTGCATTTGTTTTGACCATCTGATACTAAGACTCTGAACAGATGACATTGCTCTGACAGGTCTCTGATGAGAAGCCAGGAACATTAAAGGAAGCAAAATGGGGCATAACCAACACATCTTGAATCATTCTCATAAAGATACATTCCTTAGATGACTTCTCAGGGGAAAAGGAATTCAGACATTGCATGCCATTAGATTAAAATTAGACTTTATATGCTTTCAGCTATACATTTATATATTAAGTAACTTTTTGAGAGAGCTTTAACTTTCTAGTAAATTTGGGTGTACAATTAAGGAGCCATACAGGCATTCAGGGTATTTTTGAAAAAATAACATCCCATAGAGCAGGGCAGTGACGTGCGGTGAGGTTTATGACTGGTGAGGCACTGACACAGTGCTGAGTTTCAAATATTTTTAGACTTGTGGACTTCAACTCCCAGAATTCCACAGCTAGGCGTGCTCAGTTCCAATTTAAAGCGACAGCATTTGTTTTTCTCCTTTGCTCCTTCTTTCTTTTTCTTTTTCTTCTCCTTCCCCTCCTTCCTCCCTCTCTCCCTTCCTCCCCCTCTCAAACACACACACACACACACACACACACACACACACACACACACACACACGGAGGTTGGATTGGACTATCTCTCCTACCCCTTCCCTCTCTCACTCACTCTCAAACAAACCCACACACACACAAAAGTTGGATTGGATATCTTTTCCAGTGGCTTGAAAGCAGCTCCTCTGCCATCCCCCCCCCCATTCAATACAATACAATACAATACAATACAATACAATACAATACAATACAATAGTAGAGTTGGAAGGGATCTTGGAGGTCTTCTAGTCCAACCCCCTGCCTAGGCAGGAAACCCTATACCGTTCCACACAAATGGCTATCCAACATCTTCTTAAAGACTTCCAGTGTTGGGGCATTCACAACTTCTGGAGGCAAGCTGTTCCACTGATTAATTGTTCTAACTGTCAGGAAGTTTCTCCTCAGTTCTAAGTTGCTTCTCTCCTTGATTAGTTTCCACCCATTGCTTCTTGTTCTGTCCTCAGGTGCCTTGGAGAAGCTGCCCCTGCTGCCTTTCCCAAACACCTCCACAATTGCAAATGCAGCCTGCTGTCTGGGTGGGAAATGCCTGGAACACAATAAAGCCCACCCACCACCTCCTGCTGGCAGGCTGGGGTGAGAGGAGAGGCAGAGAAGCCGGAGGGAAGCCGAGCCGAGCCTTCCAAAAGAAAGAGGCTGGGGGGAAGTGTGTGTACTACAGCATGGCTCTTTGCCTGGCTTCCTGCCTCCTCCTGTGGTCTCCTCAGTGCTCGCTTGTGCTCTCCCTCCCCAAGTGTAATTTGATTGCAGGTGGAGCCACGTTGCCTTTTCAAACTTGTAATCAGTGAAGCTGGGCTAGATTTTTATATAGTTTTATGCAGCTGTGTGTGTGAGAGAGAGAAATGAATGAGGGCCTGGGGAGGAAGTCACTACACTTGGGGAGGGAGAGCACCAGTGAGGTTAAGCAGAGTCATCTATGGTGAGGCAGCAACTAGCTCAGCTTTTTCCTTTTACTTTTTTTTTTTCATGATGAGTGTGGTGAGGCTATGCCTCACTTGCCTCACCTGACTGCACGTCACTGGAGCAGGGGTGTCCAAACTTGGGAACTTTAAGACTTGTGGACTTCAACTCCCAGAATTCCCCAGTCAGCAGAATTCTGGGAGTTGAAGTCCACAAGTCTTAAAGTTCCCAAGTTTGGACACCCCTGCCATAGAGCCATAAAGCTGAGTCAACTGACAGCAGTAAAGAAAATCAGGTCACTCATCAAAAACCATTAACAGACCCAAAATTGCCTCTAAGTGAAAATGGGATTCAATCAAGTTATGATGGCACAAAGTGAGTTTACAGACAGACATTACCGTAGGTTTCAGTTCAGAAAAGGCACAAAGAATCATTCAGCAATGCTTTTATTTGCTGGAATACAGCCAGGGAAACTGATCACAATATAGTAGTACAATTATCATGCAGATATAAAGTACAGAAGCAACATGATCAGCACCAGAGCCAAGTACAAACATCCTGTATCACTAATTCAATAAAGCAGAGTATGAAACAGTTTTGATGTAGTTGGAAATATTAAATAAAGAAATAGACTATTTCTTTTATAAGTAGAACCACCATTCATAGTGCAGACAATAGGTCAGAGAAATATATATAACTGGTACCACAGGCAAAGAATCTGTAGTACCAAAGAATCCAAAGAAAAATCAGTTTTCTAAATAAAGAAACCTTGTTTAAAATGAGCCAGCTGGATTGAGAACTTGAAGAGGGGAAAACTGTTCATCATATAGAGTGACTTTAGCAACAGCCTCTATATATGGTTAATTATCTGTCTTTTTTTAACACTCTCATTCACAACACATGAGTGTCCTTCTCTAATGCCAATCAAAAGCAACATTTACTTTTCACAAAAGATGTCACAAGGTAGGAAGGGACCTTAACATCATTCAATCCCTCCCCATGTTGAAAGAGAGCCTTTGTGCAGAATCTCATTAAACCATCTCAACAAGCGTTTTAAATATTTTATCAAGCTGCTACAAAACAGAGCATCAGGCCGAGAAGATATTCCTCTGTTTGTATAACTCCGATGAATTTAGGAATATTGGCACTTACACAACCAAAAGGGTGTTGCCTGTATCTGAGGAAGAGATGGCGTGGGAGAATCTCAAGGTTTGAAGAGTTGTAGGGAAAAGGTCTATGGGGGAAAATAATCTGTATGCATGGATAGAATAAAAATAACCCATCAGGGTTGAGCATGTTTCTGAAGGATGTAAACCCAGTAACAGGGATGAAATGGAGATCCTGAATATCTAAACAAGGAATGTTCCATATACGTTAAGTTGTAGATTTAACTTCCATTTGTTTGGTTTGTGCAGGGCAAAGTTCATACTCTTCTGCCTTATCCCAGATATTGAGAATAGATTTAAAAAATCCAAGTCTATGGATTGGTTATTGCCATTTATTTCACAATACAGGTAATCCTTGATTTACAGCATTTCATTTAGTGACAGTTCAAAGTTACAACAGTGCTGAGTTACAACCATTTTTCACACAACCATTGCAACATTCCCATAGTCATGTGATCAAAATTCAGATGCTTGTAATAATGCTGTAAGTAATATTGATGATCATTACTTACCTCCTGCATTAAAGAAATAATCTCAAGGTAGCTAGGATTTGTATATAGGATGATGGAAATTTCAAAACAGAGCAAAGAAACATAAACATGGTAAACAAATAAAAATAAAAATACCAGGAATGGTTCATATATGGAGCCTGGCTTCAAAAGAATACAGGATGCACATGCAACATAGAGTAGTTACAAAAGATAAAAATCCTAATCATAACTGGGACTTACCACCTCAGCTCTCTTAGGAAATATCCATAGCATTCAGATGCTTCTAAATCCAGCACTGTGTACCTAAAACTTGGGCAGAAGGAACAATTGTTAAGAAACTTTTCTTACTATATGTTCAGGTCACTAACAAGCTAAAGCATTCAGATTAATAAAACCTTAAACTAAAAAGCTAATCAGACATGATTTCTGAAATGCCAAAAAGGAGCTCTGGGAAGGATATGTGCATTCATGTTTTCATTCTTCTGCTAATTCGTGAAGAAGGTTGGAGCATGGGAGTGTTCAGGTGCTATATGAATCAGAGGTGGGGATGTTATGGTCTTACAGCTGCTATTGGACAATCACTTTTTGTATGCCCATCTTTAGCCATGATGGTTGATGTTGCTGCGTGCTGATCATCAGGAATACCCAGCCAACCACACATTTCTTGATCCTGCTTTAAACCTGTGGATAATATTCATCCCTTCATGAATATCCCTATAAAGGGCTAAAGGTTCTCCTGTACAGTCGTGACCAACTTAAGGGGGGAAGGTGCTCATCTCCAATTCTCAGTTGAGTGAGCCTATATTGACCGACAGATGCATTCCATCATCATCAAGAACAGAATACAGTAACCTTTCCTGCCTTAGTGGTACCTATTTATCTAGTTGCATTTTCATGCTTTCTGACTACTAGGTTGGCAGGAACCTCACCCTGTCATGTGGCACTTGTGTCTCAAACCTGAACTATCAGGTTTCCCGCTGACAAGCCCAAAATCTCAACTGCTAAGCCATCAATCTCTATGGAAGATGCTAAATAAATCTACATGTATTTTGGGCTGCCAACCAAATAAAGATTATGAAAATTAAAATTCAGCTCCCTATATGAATTATATTAATCAAAGACACTTTATTTTTTTGCTCAGACCATTCCTTATTCTTGCTTTTGTAAAATCTATTCTGGTTTTGCTACTGGAAGAATCATATGAATCACCAACACCAACAATGAATAATATAAAAATGTTAGTGCCAAAGATGTCTCTGTACTGCTACTCTTTTTTCTCACTTTCTTGTTTAATAAAAGGAAACAACAGTAGGGAACTGGAAGCAGGAAAAAATGAATGACCCTTTCCTTATCTACGATTCTTCTGTTCAGATTTCTCTCACAATTATTTGCTTCGTTGTTGTTAGTTGCAAAGTCTTGTCCGACCCATCCGACCCCATGGACAACGTTTCTCCAGGTCTTCCTGTCCTCTATCATCCCCCAGAGTCCATTTAAACTCACGCCTGCTGCTTCGGAGACTCCATCCAGCCACTGTTGTCCCCTTCTTCTTTTGCCCTCAATCTTTCCCAGCATTAGGCTCTTCTCCAGTGAATCCTTTCTTCTCATTAGGTGGCCAAAGTATTTGAGTTTCATCTTCAGGATCTGGCCTTCTAAAGAGCAGTCAGGGTTGATCTCCTCTAGGACTGACTGGTTTGATCGCCTTGCAGTCCAAGGGACTTGCAGGAGTCTTCTCCAGCACGCGTAGTTCAAAGGCCTCAATTCTTTGGTGCTCAGCCTTCATTATGGTCCAACTTTCACAGCCATACATTGCAACTGGGAAAACCATAGCCTTGACTATACACACTTTTCTTGGTGCGCATATTTGCCTATGATGCATTTTAAATGTAAAAGTTTGGAATACTGCAGGTTGCTGCCTTGGTGTCTGTAGAGAGAGGTCCGGTTATTGCTCAAGTGTTACCAGGTTCGTGTCAACTCTTAATGATTATATAAATCTGATTTTCTCCAGAAATAGAGAGAATACAGGCAAAAAACTACAAGTTGCCTTTTTCATTCAGCTCTCTAAGCATCTGACTCCCCAAACAGCTTCTTTCCATTGCTGCTACATTTAAAGGTCATCGAAGGTTGATGTTGAATTTTGCATCTGTGAGTAAATGGGTTATTTGAGAGAAGTGGAACCTCTTCTAGCTTCCAAAGTTTTAGCAGGCAACTGTCTTTACATCACCAAATGCCTATCTTTATAGTCATTAGAGTTGGAAATTGTTGCTTTAAAAAAAATAAAAATAAAACCAGCAGTTTTTCAAAAGGAGCTAAATTCTTCACCAAAAAGCAGATAAGGGGATTATGAAGCTTTGTGTTCAAGTTCCAACTAACATCTGAAAAGGCTTAAAATATATTTTCACAAGTGGTACATGTAGCCAAAGCCTATGTATATGTGACCAGAAGTTACATTACTTTCAGAGAGGTTTATTCATAAATTACCATATGTAGGATAATCTTTGGAAGTAAAATACTACAATCCTATGACACTTCCTTGAAAACACCACCATCAAATTCAGTTAGGACAATTCCTAGGCAAACGTGGAAACGTATTTGTAGTTTCAGATTGGGTACATGCATCATGTTAAGCAACTTTTCCTCAGTCTTATATTGACTTAATCAGTGTTTCTGATCAACTCCCAGAATTCCCAAGGCAGACACTTATCTTAAAGCTGCCAAGTTTGAGAAACACTGCTCTAGATATATTGAATTGCAACTCTCAAAGTGTCAAGTCAGCTGTTGATTCTTGGAGTTGTAATTTCAATATATCTGGGAGTACCAAATGGGGAAAGCTATAGTAAGCCATAAATTCAGTTAATCAGAGTTTATTGAATAAGCTACAATTACTGGATACATGCACCATACTAAGCCATAAACCATTCTCAACAGATATCAGTGGCTGGGTTTATGTAATCTACAAAATCATATTATGGCCCTGTGCATGAACTCAATTTGAATTTGAAACAGATTTCTATTGGATGTGAAAAAGTGATTTAAGTCAAATCTAACAAGGACGCACACAGACTGGAGACTAAAACATATGAAGAATGGTTGCAGGAACTGGGTATGTCTAGTTTAATAGAAAGAGGGACTAGGGGAGACATGATAGCAGTGTTCCAATATCTCAGGGGTTGCCACAAAGAAGAGGGAGTCAAACTATTCTCCAAGGCACCTGAGGGTAGAACAAGAAGCAATGGGTGGAAACTAATCAAGGAGAAAAGCAACTTAGAACTGAGGAGAAACTTCCTGACAGTTAGAACAATTAATCAGTGGAACAGCTTGCCTCCAGAAGTTGTGAATGCCCCAACACTGGAAGTCTTTAAGAAGATGTTGGATAGGCATTTGTCTAGAACGGTATAGGCTTTCCTGTCTAGGCAGGGGGTTGGACTAGAAGACCTCCAAGGTCCCTTCCAACTCTACTATTGTATTGTATTGTATTGTATTGTATTACATACATTTTATTGATTTTATTATTGCCAATAAATTCAGTGGTGCTTATCAAAATGGTATGACGAGGCAAACATAAACCTACAGTATATTGAACTGCATCATGTAAAAATATGATATCACAATATGTGGAATATTTAGCTCTTTAAACTAATTCAGTTGGGATTTTAAAAAAAAAAAAACACAATAATTTGCACAAAATAGGCAGTACTACTCCAAATAAGACACAGCCCACATTTCTGAAGTTCTGCACTTTTAATATGATGTCACTTTTGTATGCAACAGTGAGCAGATGCACATAAGTCTTAAACACCTGAAGCAACCGAGTATGCAAATATATTTTTCATTGGCTTGTTCTTTAAAAAACGTCAGTTAGGAAAAAATAAAAAAACTATTAAAAAAAGAAAAATGTCATAGTTGCAGGCTGCTAGTTGCTCTTTCAAATGATATTTAATTTTTGAAATGGTTTCATGAATGATAGTGGCCTAGCTGCAGTTGAGGCTGAGCTAAATTCAAAATAAAATTGAAAGACACAAAGCAGGAAGTTCAGCCAGAAAGCCATCTAAGCTTTTGCTATGACTTCCTGATAATGGAAACTACGCAAAGCAATATAATACCAAAAATAGGTATGAAAAAAAAGAAAGAAACTGCTCTCATATACTAAATTAGTGCAACATAATTAACATCTAGCTTTAACCTACTTGATATATAAGAACTGAACTACATACAGTTGCAAAAAAGTCTTTGGATTTTCACCAAATTATCTGCACATTACCCAGCAAAGCGAATGAATTATTTTTGTCGACCGAACCTAGAGTGATGACATGATAGTTTCACTAAATACCTGTTCTGCTCTAAATATGCAACTGACATTAAGGGAATTATTAATCAATCAACTTCATATTCAAAAGTGGAGTTACACTGAACATTATGAGATTAATCCAGATTATGGAGATTGAGATTCAAAAATATATTCTATCATGAGGCTCGGGGCTAGTGCTTTTGCTCTTGCCCTAACCTAACCCTATAAAAAAAGATGCCAATATAAAATTGGGAACAGGAGCAAACATTTGTTCTATGCTTCTCAGAGCCAATTAGAAATGAGTTTGTCTGAAATGGTAGAGGTTTTTCCGCCTGAGCAGGCGATTGGACTAAAAGACCTCCAAGGTCCTTTCCAGCTCTATTATTCTATTAACTGCATAGAACAGTTATAAATAAATAAAATTCAGTTTATAGTATTATTGTCCCTCTCCAATAATTTCCCATATTGATCAATAATTGTTTTTAATCTGGATTTTTCACTCACAAATGTCTAATTCATAAGGTGATAGAGAGATATTGAAGAGAGAAATTATTTCCAAACTTTTATTATTTTTACATATAGTAACACATTTAACATGGTGAGTGGAAAAGCTTATTGTTTGGATTTGCATCATAATATTGTAACAAAATTAACCAAGTGATCTAGGTTCACACAATATGGTAAGTCAATAACCAAGACTGAATAATCACCAAGACATCCGTAATAACCTTTAATGTATTGCATGAATGTATCCAGGGTTTACAATCACCAATTAAGCCAGTGACATGTTCACGTATTACATCAAATTATGATTTTATTTAACATAATTTGTTAAATAAGTAACAACAACCTGGAACATACAACCATAATAATTTGCTAAATTCATTTCACATAGTACAGTATATCAATATTTTAACTATGATTTGAACAATCCTATTTTTTTTGCTTGGTTCAAATTCACATACGTTAAACCAGAAGAAAATAAACTAAGTTGTAGATAATTATGCACAAAATAGTTCACTTACTATGGGTCAGAATTTATCTTGAGCATGCTTGCATTACACACTTACACTAACCACAATGCTCTTTCTATAAGGGCTTCAATTGGCCTATATACAAACAGAACACTTGAATAGTCAGCTATGATTATTCAATTTCCCATGTTATCTTACACCTTACTCTCCCTACTATCACTTTACACTTGGTGGAGAAAGTAATTCTTTCTCAGCAATTACAAATAAACTGAACTTGTTATCACACAAGAACTTTACTTCTCGTCTTATTTTAAAAGGCAGTAGCATTATATAAAGCCAGCAGGTCATCCCAAATTCTTAAACGTTAAATTTTTAAAGAACCATTTGAAATAGTCTTAAAATTAAATGGGAGGAGGGATTACAAATTTCAATTTACCTTCCTATTCTGTTTGTCCAGCCTACTGCAACTACTTCCCAGCTTATCCTTTACACCAGTATTTTAAACCTCTGCAATTTGTAAGATACATGTCCAGCATGGGGAATTCTGGGAGTTGAAATCCACCTATCTTAAAGTTGATAAGGTTTAGAAACAGTTGAAACAAATGGATACTAGGCCTTTTGCTTGTTAAGAGGCAAGAGGGATAGGAAAACACTATCAGTCTAACAAACCTCCACACTTTCTAATATTTCAGCCTAACAAACCTCCACACTAACTGATTTCCATCCCCGTCATGGTTAAAAAGAGGCAGTGGCTATGTGGACCACAGATAGCAGAAGAGCATCAGGAAATAACTGATATATATTCATCCAGAGGCGGCAGAAAAGCAGAAGTGAGTAATAATGTATGTGATAGCGGCAGAAATAGGCACATGCGGGTGCATTTACACTTCACTTTCCCACACCTTTAAGGGGTAAGCCATCCATTGCACCGTGACTCCCCACAAGCTGCCAGGGTAAAATGCATATAAAGAAAAGCAAAATTGTTGATCCAGGCTCGCATAAAAAGATCTGGGCTCATCGTAGTGATTATGGATCTGTGTTCAAGGCAAAGCTTGTTTCAGAGACAGGTTACTCTTTTAATTTCTGAAACAGTGAATCGACTCCTTTGCACTTCGGTTGTCAGAACTTGCATTCTTGTTCCTCTTCCTTACGAAGCTGGGCTTCATTTAAACCAGCTTTAAATCCGAGCCCCATTGAACAAGCTCACTCCCTAACGTCCGAAGCCAAAAATAAAAGGCAGAGATAGCTGTAACCCAGTACATTGCCTTCCTCCTCCTCACTTCACTGGCAGTGGTCGCTGAAAGGAGCGGTCGGACATCTTTCCCTCCGTCCACTCCCTTACGAACACCTGAACGGAGCTCAAATTAGCACAATCACGCCCAAATTTTCTGGGTAACTTAAGCTGGGGGGGGGGGAGGCAAACTCCGCGCCCCAATGTTTCTTGATTCGCCTTTGCTTAAACTTCATGAATGGAAAAAGCCCTGGAAGGGTTGTTTTTAAAGAAATAAAAAATTCTGGAGCAACAGCAACAAGCACACATAAAAGAAGCTCTATATACAGGAGGAAAAATATACGGGAGGTGATGATAGAATTTTGCTCTGGACCTTCCACCCACTAAAAAACCAAAAAGGTCTCGCAGCTTCACCCACTTGTCTCATTCCATTCCTCTGCTCGTCCACCCACCTTCAGCCCCCTGGAGATTTCCGCCCTGGCGAACCACCGCACCGCCAAATGCCGCCGCGGGCTTCAGTTGGAAGAGACTCCAACACGCGCCGCCGGCTCCCTTCGCCTCCCGGGACCCACCGCGGAGCTCGGTCCCTTTCACACCCCACCAAGCGACTCACCGGGACACGGCGAGCCTCCCTCCGAGCTCAGCAACCCGCCCGGCGTCGGAGCCAAGCGAACGCGGTCGGGGACCGGCTATTCCCCGCTCTCGGGACCAGCGGCGTCGGGCAACTGCCCGCGAACGCTACCAACCCCATCCGTTTCCTCGGGGAGCCTGGAGAAGCGGCTCGCCCGGCGCTGAGGCTCGGATGAAGTGCGGGGAGGAGCTCTCGGCGCGGACCAGCCAGCCTGGGAATCTGGGCCACGCCCACCTCCTCCTCCGAGGCGGAGCTTTGGGAGTTGAGGAGGGGAAGCGGGGCGCCGAGGTTAGGAAAGGTAAGGTGGGGATGCTGACTCGAAACGGAGGAGGGCGGTGGGAGGGTAAGTGCCTCAAGGGCCGAGGTGGGCAGACTCAGGCTGCGATAACGAGCGAAGAAAATGCCTCGGAATGAAATGCAGTTGACAGATGTGCTGGCAAAAACCAGTCGATTTTCCCCAAAACAAACGCATTGTAAACCTATCTATTTCTTAAATTTGCATCCTCCCTTTTGTTAAGGAATTCAAGGCACATTATTCTATAAAGCCCTAGTAAGGCCACACCTAGAGTACTGCATCCAGTTTTGGTCACCACACTATAAAAAAGATGTGGAGACTCTAGGAAAAAGTGCAGAGAAGAGCAACCAGGATGATTAGGAGAATGGAGCTTAAAACATGAAGAACTGAGGAACTGGGCATGGCTAGTCTAGTGAAGAGAAGGACCAGGGGAGACATGATAGCAGTGTTCCAATATTTGAGGGGCTGCCACAGAGAGGAGGAGGTCAAGCTATTTTCCAAAGCACCTGAAGGCAAGACAAGGAATAATGGATAGAAATTGACCAAGGAGAGATTCAACCTAGAAATAAGGAGGAACTTTCTGACAGTGAGAACGATCAACCAATGGAACAGCTTGCCTTCAGAAGTTGTGGGAGCTTCATCACTTGAGACTTTCAAGAAGAGATTGGACTGCCATGTGTCAGAAATGGTGTAGTAGTCTCCTGCTTGAGGAGGGGGGTGGACTAGATGACCTATAAACTCCCTTCCAACTCTGTTGATCTAATTGATTGAATACCTCATTCACACACAGACACAGACACACACACACACCTCTGTAGCTACCACCCTTTAAAGTATATCTATAGAGATTCTCATCCAGGTCATGGTTGTCCCAAAGGTGCTTTTTTCAAGTGGCAACTGGAGTTTCTGTCTTTCTTGGAAGACGTTTTGCTTCTCATCCAAGAAGCTTTTTCTCCACCATCCAGTCAGAGTTGAAGAAGTTTCTTGGATGAGAAGCAAAATGTCTTCAAAGGAAAAACCAGAAAGACCAGTTGCCGCTTGAAAAAAGCACCTTTAGAAGTTTATTGAACCAAGAAAAAATAATGGCTGGATGGAACTCAGTCTGGATCTTGTTGGGAGTGCTGCAGCCAAGTTTTGGGTCTGCTTAGCTTGTTGAATGATTTGCAACTGCCATAGTGAAAGATCAAGCATGGCTTTTACTCCACAATAGCTGGTTTCATAGAATGCAGAAGTGGTCAACCAAACAAGGCGTACTTACGGTTAGGATAATATATAAACTCAATCATAGTTTGGTGATTTTCTTACAGATTTTTCATTACCAAACTAGGTAACATCATCAGGGCACTGATGTTTGATAATGAAATGTCTGCCTGAAAACTACCAAGCTCAGACAGCATCAGGGACTCCACAGTTCAACCTTGAGCTACAGATAACTCTATTCTATGGAAAAACTCAGTCATAGCTTGCACCCTCCACCCTTATATTTCTGACTCAAAATTGCATAAGTGATATGGCATGGGGAGGAGGGAGATAAATATATCTTTCAAAAAGTAGCTCATCCTCCACGTATTCTTCCCCCACACCTTTTTTGTATGTATCTGTAGTACACCACAGTGATGACATATGCATCAAGAGATCAGGCAAATGGCATAATTATGCACTTGTGTCATGCCATCTGGGTTAAATGTATAAATTGCCTCATGATTCATATTGTTTGCCCCTTACAGACATTTGTGTCCTTTTTCAACAGTTTCTTGAAGAAAGTCACAGTTCCCATACACATCATAGAAAGTGTTTGCATGACATGGGTAACTATGGTTATTTAAACTCTAGTCTAATGAGTTTATATGGTACACTAAAGTATACATATCTACAAACTGGCTTGTATATTGCTTGCTAGGCTAATATGTGACTGTCTTAACATGTAGCTGATATATCAGGCAAACATAATTTCCACATAAAATATTGAGTTCCAAAAAGGAAAGAGAACTTTGTTGCCTTGATCAGGATACTGAGAAAGAAACTCATCCTGACACAAAGTCATTCTAATAAAGTAAACTGGATCAAATTCAAAGCAGAGAACGTATAAGACCCTGTAATAGGGTTTTTTTTTCTGCTGTGATCTCTATTATTTTTTAGTATTATTTTGCAAACCTATAATTTTGGAAGTCACTGAATCAAATCTGCTCATTCTGTTTGAAAGATGGGAAGCTGATGGGATTTTTAATAACATAGATCATAGCAGTAATATCGTTCTGAATCTCAGTGTTTTTTAATCAGCCGAGGTGAAATAGTAAAAATTTTGGAAAGTAACAGATCTAACTGTTCACATTTTAATCAACATTTACTACTAAATTGTAATAAAAACAACATTGTCCACAAAAACTTAAGGGCTAAACTACATGCTGTTGAGAACTGGTAATTGCTTTCACTAAATGTTTAGATTATTTACAGGAAGGATGTTCAAGTTATCATTCTATCTTAGAACTGTAGCTCTATAATTACTATAATAATTCTGGCAATAGGGTAAATCTTACATTGTTCGTATGCATTACAAGATAACTAAATAACTTTATTTTGAAAATACCTGTTAACTATGGAAACTAATTTTGGTGATCAGATAGGGAAAGTATATTGAAACAAATGCATCTATATAATCTTGCCTTCAGAAGTTGTGGGAGCTTCACCAATGGAGGTTTTCAAGAAGAGACTGGACTGGCATCTGCCAGAAATGAAGTAACATCTCCTGCTTGGGTGGAGGGTTGGACTAGATGACCTACAAGGTTCCTTCCAACTCTGTTATTATGTTATCTGTTATCTTCCGGAAGACTGGGAAAAAGCAGCCAAATTAGCCTTTCTTGTATAAATAATATTTGATAACCAGATATTATTTGCCCTTACATGCATTTGGGTTAGTGGCTAGGAAGAACTATTGGTTGTAGGCAAGATTAAGGCTATATTCACCCTATATATTACACTGTTTTTAACTGAAACATAGCTTGCTAAATTAACCCACTTGCCTGATTTTGTGCAACACAATGAACCATATATTAACTATATTAGCTGCATTTTGCAAAACTCACTGAGGCACAACACAGTCAATCAGTAAAAAGTTGCTGGTTCATTAACACTATTTCATCCTTCTAGTTTGTTGAACAATTTCATTGCCTTTACATGAATTAATGACTCAAAGAAGCAACAAAGTCATTTTGAGACACTGATTAATCAAAACCAAAAGGTCTTTGTTGAAAAGTCTCTGTTTTAATCAGGAGATTCTGTTGCCACTGTTTTAATCAAAGCCTATACATGCTGTGAAAAGCCATATCACTTCTCCCTACAATGCCTCTCAGATTTCATTAACATAATTAGGGGTCATAGCTTTAAGCACAATTGACCAATATATGGATTAAAGCGGTAGGACTGTTGTTCAAGTCCACTAGTTGTTTATTGCTTATTAGATTCCTTATTCTGTAAATATTCATTTCTGGACATATTGTAAATGCTCTGGGACCTCTGGAACGTATATAGGTCTTCGGCATCTTGGTAATTCTTTTTTTCCGTTCTGGCCTGCTGCTAATAATTCTTTTTTTTCCTCAAAAAAGAGTAACTAGGTTTAAATGGGTTAAATTAATAATAGTTTTCTCAATTAGCCTAGGTTTTTAGGTTCAAAATAGAGAACACGAAACACACAAAGTGTATTTGCACAACACTAAAGGCTGAAACATGGTTGGCAAATAGAAGCAGTACAGGCAGGATTTTGAGGAAATTTATACTGTATTCTACTGTTGTACTTACTTCAGACCTAAATGACAAAGAGGCATGCACAATAGAAACACTGGTTGCATTTATTGACATGCTTACCCATGATTAACCCATTATTTACCTAACTAACTTATTTTGGGACATTGCCTAACATCTTAATTTATTTATTTATTTATTTATTTATATTTGGTGCTTCTAGACCGCCCCCTCTCCCAGAAGGGACTCGGGGCGGTGTACAGTCCATAGAGAATATCACAAAATACAATAAAAAATTAAATATGTACAGTTTGGAGGAGGTTAAAATGCAATTAAAAGAACTGTACAAAGCTAAATAAATATAATTTTTTTAAAATCCCTAAAACAGACACAACAGATTAAAAAAACCCTAAGATAACCAGATAATAATACATTTGCCAGGAGGGACAGTTGTAATTATGCCAGGCCTGCTAATCGGAACAGGTGAGTCTTCAATTTTTGCCGGAAGGAGCGGAGGTCAGAAGTGGTTCTAATGTCAGGGGGAGGTCATTCCAGAGGGTTGGGCCCATCACAGAGAAGGCCCTACTCCTTGGTGTCGCCCGTTGGCATTGCCTAGTGGACGGCACCAGGAGAAGTCCCTCCCTGTGTGAGCGAATTGGCCGCAGGGATGTATGTGGGAGGATGTAATGTAATGTAATGTAAACCATACATTAACATCACAAACTAGTTCACCCAATAATTTTTAGATCTAGATATGCTTGGTTGCTATAATTAAGGTTTATTGTATTGTGTGAATATAGTCATTTTTTTAAAAAAATGCTAGAGATAGATATTACATATATTCAAACAGATTAACACTACTTTATAAAATATTAAAAGTATAACAGTGTAGTTTAGGCCTTGTAAGACTTGCTGTACCTGCTAAAATTCCATTTCGCACGTAGTAACTATTAAAGTTAACAATGCTATCTTTTGTTTTGATTCTAGTACATCTGTTTTGAGTGTTATGTTCTTAAAGCTAGATAGGAAACCAGTATTTCTGAGGAGGGAAAAATTATTAACCTAAATTGATATACTTTAAAAACCTCTCTTTGTTGGATGTGAGCGCAAAAAGTCAAGTATAAATCTCAGGAGAAGGAAAAATGTGGCACAGAATTATGACCTAGATTGAAAAAGACATAGCTACAAAGCCAAGTGTTAAGTTTTGGAATATGTATTTGAAAATTCAGATAAACTGCTTGACAAAAAATATTGAAACTACTCAGGAGAAACTATCTTTGAAGTCAATTAAACAATTTTGAAATATGGATTAATTAAATATGATTTCCTGAATTTCCTTGGTCTGATTCAATGAGGATCTCACATGCTTTTTAAAAACCTATTATGTTAAGAATACCAAATTCCACTGCCTTTAGTCCTCTAACTCTAAAGGAAGAATGAGTACCTTGAACATTGCCTTATTTTTGTAATGGATTGGATGCAAGAGAAGAGAATAAAATTAAACCCAGAGAAGATGGAGATACTGTTGGCAAGGAGAAAATTGGACTCTAGGTTTAAGTTGAAGGCTAGTTTGGATACAGTTTGCAGTTTGGGAATGCTTTTTTTATCCCAGCTCTGACTAGATTTCAGGTAAGCCGGTATGACAAGGAGTACATTTGCACAACTGCAGCTCATAGCCAGTTGCAACTTTTTGGGACAAAGTTATCCATGTATTGGTTGTGATCTGTCTTCACTGTCCCAATGCTAATTGGTGCAAATAATGGGAATTACATGATTTAAAAGATCTGCACTTACTGCCAATTGCCTACCAGCCACAATTTAAAGTATTGATGTTGATGTTTGAAATAATAGAGATATGATCTAAGATCTTAAATGTTTATGTAAGCAGAAAAGCAAAATATAAACTTAATTAAATACTATTTTACTTATCAAAGCTGCCAAGTTTTTGTTTCAAAATAAAATGAATAAATATACAGAAGCTTCTCCAGTTTCTTGGTATTATTTCTTCCTCGTTTCTCATCTTCCATATCTTGAGGGTTATCTTCATGCATGCTTTGAAATGAACTCTACTACTTACCATGGGTCTTACTTTTGAGTAAAAGCGCACAATGTCGCATTTTATTATTTTTCTCCTTTGACCTCAGGTGACTTAAGACTTCATGTGACTGTTGTAATAAGGCTATCCGCCTGAAATTTGCAAAGATGAATAAAAAGAAGATACTCATGTTCTGTTTTAAAGCCATTTGAATCAAAAGTTGATTTATTGCTCTAAAAAGAAACTTAGATATACACATCGTATTGTCAGATTAGATTATTTGTGATATATGTTTCATCAAAAACCTATATGTAAATTTATTATTTCATGTTCATAGTGTGTGTGTGTTCATGTGTTTTTTAATATGGCTCCATCTAATAATTAAATTGATTAAATGCCAATATGACAAGACATTCATGTTGTGTTAAAAAAAACTATGTTAAAAAAAGACTAAAACATATGAAGAATGGTTGCAGGAACTGGGTATGTCTAGTTTAGTGAAAAGAAGGACTAGGGGAGACATGATAGCAGTGTTCCAATATCTCTGGGGTTGCCACAGAGAAGAGGGAGTCAAACTATTCTCCAAGGCACCTGAGGGTAGAATAAGAAGCAATGGGTGGAAACTAATCAAGGAGAGAAGCAACTTAGAACTGAGGAGAAATTTCATGACAGCTTGCCTCCAGAAGTTGTGAATGCCCCAACACTGGAAGTCTTTAAGAAGATATTGGATAGCCATTTGTCTGAAATGGTATAAGGTTTCCTGCCTAGGCAGGGGGTTGGACTAGAAGACCTCCAAGGTCCCTTCCAACTCTGCTATTGTATTATTGTATATAGAGATTACTTATTTTCAGCTTTAACTGACAGCTGTATCATGGATCAAGATGCATTGTTTTTACTGCAAATGTCATTTTAATTAACTTTCTTCAGTTTTGTACAACTTAAAATTCTCCCCAGTTGGGAGAGTTATCTAATATATTTGGAAAATAAGATTGTGAATAATTAAGTGGCATAAGGCCATATTGGTTAGAATACCTCAAATTGTACCTCCATAGAGGTGAGGTCACTAGAGACAGGCTGTTATATTAGAAACTAGATTTTAGATTTGATCTAAGCTTTTAGTAAGAATAACTGAGATTGCCTTGGAGAATAACTTACAGAAACTGGATGGCAAAATTTTAGCCCGAATAGCCTGCTGGACTTTTTCATAATAATCAGTGCTATTAAAACTGGCATATGTCTGGAGCAAATATTAAGACTGGGCCTAGGGGCAACAGGTCCCTTGCATTTTTCCTGTTCAGCCATGCCCAGAAAGTAATGAAGAGCTATAGGCCTGTCCAGAGTTCCATCTTATCCCTCATGCTGCTCAACATCTGCAGGAAACTGGTAGAGGAAGCATGTTATCTAGATGAAGATGCTATCAATATGTTGATGGCACCCAGCTGTACTGCTAGCTAGTATCTAATGCCAAGAAAGCAGTGTGTATTCCGGATGAATGAAAAGCAGCTGAACTTGAATCATGACAACACAGAGGAGCTATTGGTCAGTAGAAAATTGGACTTTCAGTTCAGCTTGATCAAAATGGAGTTGAATCCTCCTCAGTTAGTAAGACTACAATTTAGGAAGGATTGTTCAACCTCAGCTAAATTCCAGTTGTTCTGTTAAGAGTTTAGCATTTCTTTAGTACCATATTTGGCTGCTACTAGCTTCATGGCATGTCTGAATGGAAAGGCAGGATATAAATAAAATGTACTATTAAAATAATAGTTTGCTAACTAAATCACAAGGGTTCAATCCTTGCTAAGTTCGAAGTAAACAAACTAGTTATCTTAGCAAACGTATACACCCATGGGTTATAATATTGATTCTGGGATACTGTATTTGTTTTTTCTCACTCTCATAAAATCTTTCAAGCAGCAGGTTCTTGAAAAGGTACTCTTACCAGATCTCTTCTAGAAGGCTTTATAAATTAAATCAAAGCCTATTTTCCTGCAGGAACAAGTTGGTTATCCCTTGAAAAATATCACAATCTTTTTTTATTTTGGAGGAGGGATAATATATGCCACCCATTTTCTTGCTTTGATAAAGGCTATCAATTGATTAGAACAGTGATGGCGAACCTTTTAGACACCAAATGCCCAAACTGTGCAGGCACGCATGCCCAAACTGCAAAGCGCACGTATGCATCTGCACACATGCGCAGCAGAGACCCAAAGACCAGCTGGCCGGCAGGAGGCATCCCAACACCAGCAGCTCTGCAAGAGGTGAGAACTTTTTCTTTTGTGAGCTTCTGTTTTGCTGATTGTAGGGAAACTTGTTTCCCTGCAAATAATGGTGAGAAATGCCATGGAGAAACGTGGTGGAGCTGAGCTGGAGCAATGGCGCCCACAGAGAGGGCTCTATGTGCCACCTGTGGTACGTGTGCCATAGGTTCACCATCATGGGATTAGAAGATGCAGATAGTCCTTGACTTACAACCACAATTGAGCCCAAAATTTCTGTTACAAAGAGAGACAGTTGTTATGTGAATTTGACACCTTTTTACAATCTTTCTTGCCACGTTGTTAAGTGAAACCCTGCAGTTGTTAAGTTAGTGACACAGTTGTTAAGTCAATCTGGCTTCCCCTATTGACTTTGCTTGTCAGAAGATGATCACATAACCCCTGCACAATGCAACCATCATAAATATGAGCCAGTTACCAAGCATCAGAATTTTGATCACAAGAGTTGTATGAAAAATGATCCTAAGTCACTTTTTTCAGTGCCGTCACTAAATGAAAGGTTGAGGACTACATGTGTAGTCTTAGCTTGCTAGTTACAGCAATTTATATGTAAACATCAACAACTGATGTTTTTCATATTCTGTTGAACGCTATCCTTCCCTAATAATTAAAAATTCTGTGAACCTGCTTTGACCTATTTGGGGACTGAAGAATTGATAAGCATTTGTCAATGACACTAGCTTCTTCACTTGATAATCTTGTGCTTACAGAATGGCTTTAAGGAATGAAAGCCATAATATAGGTAGTCCTTGACTTAAGCCCTCAATTGAGCCCATCATTTCTGTTGCTAAGTTAAACATTTCTTAAGTGATTTTTGCCCCATTTCTTTCTATGGTTAAGTGAAGCACTGGAGTTGTTAATTTAGTAACAAGGTTGTTAAGTGAGTGGCTTTCCCATTGATTTTACAGGTCACAAAAAGTGATGAAATGACCCTGTGATACGGCTACAGTCATAAATATTAGTCAGTTGTGAAGCATCCAAATTTTCATTATGTCACCATGGGGATGTTGCAATAGTCATAAATGTGAAAACTTGTCACATTTTTCAGCGCCATAATAACTTTGAACGGTCACTAAATGAACTGTTGTAAGTCAAGGACTGCCTGTAGTAAAGAATGAAAAATAGAACTGAACACAGGTCTCATAAGAATTTATTAGAAAAGGGCAGAAATCTAAACCAATACAATAAAATTAGCAAACAAGCTAAAATGTAACAACTAAAGTAAAGGCTAGAGAAATGAGAATAAATGTATTTACTATCCAATTAAATGTTCAGCAAGCAAATGAAACAATAAGGTATAAAATGTGATTTATATATTAACCCCAGCGACTTTGGTTTGTAAATCATAGATTAAGGTGGTTAATTGTGAAAGTAATCAATTTTGACTTGTTTAGCAAATCATGGCTTACCACCATGTATGCTGTTAGTTATATCACATAACCATCTGGCCAAAATACAATACAATACAATACAATACAATAGTAGAGTTGGAAGGGACCTTGGAGGTCTTCTAGTCCAACCCCCTGCCTAGGCAGGAAACCCTATACCGTTTCAGACAAATGGCTATCCAACATCTTCTTAAAGACTTCCAGTATTGGGGCATTCACAACTTCTGGAGGCAAGCTGTTCCACTGATTAATTGAAATCAGGAAGTTTCTCCTCAGTTCTAAGTTGCTTCTCTCCTTGATTAGTTTCCACCCATTGCTTCTTGTTCTACCCTCAGGTGCCTTGGAGAATAGTTTGACTCCCTCTTCTTGTGGCAACCCCTGAGATATTGGAACACTGCTATCATGTCTCCCCTAGTCCTTCTTTTCATTAAACTAGACATACCCAGTTCCTGCAACTGTTCCTCACATGTTTTAGTCTCCAGTCCCCTAATCATCTTTGTTGCTCTTCTCTGCACTCTTTCTAGAGTCTCCACAACTTTTTTACATCGTGGCGACCAGAACTGAATGCAGTATTCCAAGTGTGGCCTTACCAAGGCATTATAAAGTGGTATTAACACTTCACGTGATCTTGATTCTATCCCTCTGTTGATGCAGCCTAGAACTGTGTTGGCTTTTTTGGCAGCTGCTGCACACGGTGGCTCATATTTAAATGGTTGTCCACTAGGACTCCAAGATCCCTTTCACAGTTACTACTACTGAGCAAGGTCCCACCTATACTGTACCTGTTTTTGTTGCCTAAATGTAGAACCTTACTCTTTTCACCATTGAATTTCATTTTATTAGATAGTGCCCAATGTTCAAGTTTGTCAAGATCCTTCTGTATCTTAAGCCTATCTTCTGGAGTGTTGGCTATTCCTGCCAGCTTGGTGTCATCTGCAAATTTGTCCAGTTAAATGCCCAGTTAATGAGCATATAAACATTTCCATCTACTTCCATTACATGATTGAAACAAATTTTTGGCTTATCATGGCATACAAATGTAGAACAACCATCATTTTAGTTTACAAACTAAAATTTGTAATCCAAGCTTCTTGCATTATGTCATAATGAGGACTTGGCTCAAGGTAATGTGTAAATCCAGCAAGAGTGTGTATTTCAATATCTATGCAACAAAATTTCATTTTAATGTATGCCGATTAGTGAACGCTCAGTGACAATAAAGTTACTCTAAGTCTAAGTCTAATAAATGATGTCTAAACAGAACAGGGCTTAGTTATTTAAATTTGGCAGAAACAAAACTGCACAAACTACTTTCTAATCCTAAACAATTAAGAAATGTATAAACCAAGATCACATTCAAATGCATTTGCCCAGACTTTACAATACACAATTAAATTCCAGAATAGAGCCAGGAAGATTAAGAAGGATTGCAGAAATATTTTAAATATTTTAAAATCTATTGGGCATCAGCCAATCAAATAAATTGCTTTAAAATCCCAATAATTTAAATGCAACAGATTTAAATTCTCTTCTTTTGAAAATCAGTGGATTTAAGTGATTAACTTCGGGCTGGGTATCACTCAGTACATTTTTGCATGCAAATTATTATCCCTGGCTAAATAAATTATTATTTCCTAAATGTTTTATTGTTGTTGCTATTATTCATGTTCTTTGGGGAATGGTTATGTGACTAGATGTGGTTTCCAGAAATCTAGATGACTAATAGATGGCAGGTTTTCTGTATATCCTCCTGCCATCTAGTAGTCTTTTTTTTCCAGCCCAAAATGGGCAGTTTTTGTTATGATGAAATGAAACTGCAGTGTTTATACAATATTGTCTTCATTGGCATTTCTATACTATTCAAGGATAAAGTAAAAAAAAAAAACTGGTTAGCACAACACACTAAACTACAAAAAGCAGCCACATTTTAAACGAACATGTAGTATAAATGCAGCTCCTGTGATTAGTTTATGGTTCAGTATAGTATGTTGTAGAAACCATGAAAACTGAGGGTTTTGAAATTTACAATTGAACTGGGTTGATGATGTTGTCATTTCAACCTAATAGAAGTATTTCGATACTAATGTTGCTACATTCACTAGACTAGGAGCTGTGAGAGTTATAGTTTAAGACAAGAAGGCCTTAGCAGAATTTCTTTATGAAAAAAAATGGATATTTATATTTAAGATATTTGAATTGTGACAAGAGTAACAGCCTTCTTCCTTGCACAGTAATCTCAATCAACTTAAAATCATTCTAGAAGGCAAGATATACTGTGTTTCCCCCAAAATAAGACAGGGTCTTATTTTCTTCTGAACCCCCCCCCCCCCGAAATAAGCCCTTGGCCTTATTTTTGAGGAGGTCTTATTATTTTTGAGGTGCAGGAGGTGGGAAGTGTGGTCACCTCATGGCTGCTGCTGTGTTGCAATATTTTTGGGAAAGGCTTATTTTCGGGGAGGGATTATTTTAGCACTTGCGCTCAAAAGCCCGATTGGGTTTATTACGCGTGGAGGTCTTATTTTCTGGGAAACAGAGTACAAGAGTAGGCACACTATATAATTGGAAAAATGCCATTATTTTTCCCCGTACAAAGAGAAAGATTAATTAATTACATTTTGCTTTTTAAATTTTTTAAATTCATTATAAAATAATACCATGCAATGCATAATGCGTGTAAGGATAGCATACATTTGGCTTCGGTAAGCATTTTTAAAAAAATAATTTCTTTAGAAATTTCCTGTTTAGCTTGGTCGGATATTCTTTTTTATGTAATAGTGTGACAAAAAGGGACAGCTCTGAATTATGTCAAGTCGTGTATTATTTGGGGAATTGACATATATATTTGTTTCTAGGCCACATTAGGATATTGGAGGTTGCTTGTTTTGAAGAACGATGTCATACATCTTAAAAGAGTTTTAGAGGAGGTCAAGGGCTTGAGCTCCATTAAATGTGGAATGTGGCAGGCGGTTTGCTTTCCTCATTATCAGCCACAAGGAAGAAGGAAAGCTCCCCTCAGTTTTCCTGATTAATGTTACACTGGTTATACAAATCTCTAGCCAAATATCCTACATATTGAATTAGTGTTATTTCTTATACAATAAAAGGATCCTATGTGTATTAATTGTACATGTGAAACATCAAATCTTGTCATCACCATAAAAGAGCTGAAAATTAGGAGTTTTTTTTTTTACTTGGGGCAGAGTGATAAAAGAAAATGGTCTCTCAATGCACTCACTACTTTAGGTCAACAATGTACTCTTGAGACACTCTAAATTAGAGATTATAACTCTTCATATTGGATAAAAGGCCGGGGTGTGAAAATGACTGAAGCTGTGCGAAATGATTCTGATCTGTATTTAGCAATGGTTTTTCTCAAAATTCTTTAAAAATCCGAAGTTTGAGGTCTGTTTTTTCTTACAGTGCAGCAATATACATTTTCTGACATTTTCCAGATGCTTTCTTACATCTGTTTTTAAATGCAAAAAAAGGACATTTCTAGACTTAACCTTCAGAAAAGATCACAGTATTGTCGTCACGGCATCGTTATGTGATGCATTGGGACTTTTCCCACCCTCCGCTAAACTAGGCACGGGCATGGCAGGCATGTGACACATCCAGCCTGCAGGCCGGGAGTTTGACAGCTCTGTTTTAGAGAGTTGTTGAAGGTTTATCTGTGTTCTCAGGGTCCCTTGAGTAGTGCTCCCGGTTCCTGTAGGCTGTATTCCCTCCCCCCCTCTGGAAATCCATTCCTATTCCCACACCATTTAAAGGGTGTCCATCCCTTTGGGACAACCATGACCTGGATGACTGAGAACCTCTACAGGCTTTTAGCTATACAATTTGAGGTGATCCTGATGACACAGATAAACCTCCAAGTGCTTCAAAGACCCTCTAAAACAGTGTTTCTCAACCTTGGCAACTTGAAGATGTCCGGACTTCAACTCCCAGAATTCCCCAGCCAGCGAATGCTGGCTGGGGAATTCTGGGAGTTGAAGTCCGGACATCTTCCAGTTGCCATGGTTGAGAAACACTGCTCTAAAAGGATGCAAAATACCAGCTGTCTGCAAGGAATATAAATCCTTCCATTCTGCACTATCCTGTCAGAGCTGAAGAAGCTTCTTGGATAAGAAGTGAAATGTCTTCAAAAGAAAAAAAAAACAAGTCCAGTTGCCTCCTATTAAAAGCACCTTTGTGACTTTATCCCATATCTTTTATCAGCAATGGTGCCTTATTGAAATCTTGGATATAATGACCATGTAATGGTTGGTAGCATAGCAGTGAGTTGCTGATTACCACTAATAATGGAAAGTTGACACTTTGGCAGCCGGGGAGCTTTCTATTCTAAGTGCTAATTATTTTTAGTAGCTTTTCAAACTGTTCTGTTCTAATTTTCCAGCTTTTACATTTCCTTCATTTAATAGCTGGGCAGGATTTGTCAGCTCTTATCTGTAGTTCATTCCATACTTAAGGGTATAATTCCATAATGGCTCCCCATGATTCCCCATAAGGTTTATTCCTGCTTCAAGCCAGTAATCAATATACAGAATTGAAATAGACCTGACAGTTATGTTTGCTAGCAGTTCAGATTCCCCAGTGGCTTCAAATTTTAAAAAAAGAAAAGTTCAGAGCCAAGTGTTGAGACTTGCTTGTTTACAAAGCACAGTCACACAATAGATGCAGACAAAATCTTTCTGTCAATATTTATACTGCATTTCTACATCTTTTCCCTCACTAGCAGAGCTGTCTAGAAGCTGTGAACTTATTGTTGCTCATAAAAACGAATGAATCTCTACATGAATCTCCCATACATCTTTTCAACTTGTTTTATGCATACTAGTTGCATAAATCTATCTTTGGATAAGGTTTTTTTCGTTTTTGTTTGGATTGGTTGCATGCAGTTTATGCTTTTTTTAAGCCACATGCAGACTATATTTATATACAATTTCCTGAAAAATACATAGTATTTCTAATGAGAATCTGACGTAAAGATCTGTACCAATTAGATTTACATAACAAGGAACCACTGTGGTTCATTTAATCATGGTTTATTGATGAGCTGTGAACTCATTTGGCTGGATTCACATGTTATACTAAAATATAAATAAACCACATTAGGATGGGGTGTGAACCTAGCAGCTGCATCTGATTCTACTATAGTAGGCTGATTCTAGACTATTCCACAGCTTATAGCTTAATTCAGTAATACTATCTAGCGTATAAGATATCATCCAACGTCTCCCATGGATTTCTTCAAACATAGAAGTTGGAAATTAAGGAATTTGTAAACAAGGAATGCTTAAATTATATATTAGGATGCAGTGCTTCAAAGCTTTACATACTTTGCTATGATATCACACATTATATAGCTCAGATATCAGATACTAACTGTTTTTATCCTGTTTCAAGAATGTCATGCTAACAATTGTGATTTGAGGATATTTTTTTATAAGGAGCCACTCATGGATGATAGCGTGGTAAGATGTATAAGTAAGAAAATTATAACAGTGGTAGCGAAGTTTCATGATTAATACCCACTACTGCTAAACAAACAACTCATTTAGTTTCCTTTGTGAAACATTTTACTGTCGGTACATAATATACTATTTGAAATTTACATCTAAGTCACCTGGAGTTATAGAAAAAATAACAAAGCTAACTATGAGCTTGAAATAAGCAAATGTTGGTTAAAATATGCAAATCTAGGCTATTATAACAGACTATTACACAGGTGAGTTTCCATGGAAAGTATATATACCTGTATTATTTGAAAATTCCACTGTCACAATATTAAGAGAGGTTTCAAAAATTAGCTTTTGTGTGTGTTGGGGGGGGGGCAGTATCTTGGCTTGGTATAGATTTTGGCTTTTTTTTGTCCTACCCAACAGAACTGCCTTTGTTTTTTCTATATCAAAAAGAATTCCAGGAAAACAAGGTAAAAAGTTTTTGAGATTTGTTTAAAATTATCTAAAATTGTTAAACACAATAGCTTGATTCATACGCGAGATCAAAATTTTGTCTGATTTTATAGGGACAGATGATGTTGCCTATTCTGTAGTCCCAGTGGAGCAGTGTGGAGGCTACTGCTACTCACGGACCTCAAGTCAGCTTAGAGCTTTCTATCGTATCATATTTTATCATATCATAAAAGTGCTGCAAGGTTTATGGCAGGGGTCAGCAACCTGTGGCTCTGGAACAGCATGTGGCTCTTTCATCCCTCTGCTGCGACTCCCTGTTGCCGGTCGGTACCACAATTTATAGGGCTTTCGGTTAGGGCAGGTAGAGGAAAAAGGATGCCACGCTAGGAAGAGTCTCTATGGTGGGGGAACTGGACTTCTGGACGGCTCCAGAATTGAACGGAGGGCTTCCATTTAGGACCTTTGTTGCTCTTTGAGTGTTTAAGGTTGCTGACCCCTGGTTTCTGGATTACCCCGATGACCTTGTGGTATGATGCCACAAGAGGCTTCTTCAGCAAGATCACAAAAGCTGTGCAGAGTCATGTAGTCAGTGTAAACCAAGTGGCACAATTAAGGTTATTTCTCCCATTACCAGACATACTTTGAAGAAGGTATTTGCAATGAGGAAACCTCATAGAACCGTGATGGCGAACCTATGGCACGGGTGCCACACGGAGCCATTTGTTAGGGCACATGAGGCATTACCCTGTCAGCTTCAGTGTGCATGCATGCGCTGGCCAGCTGACTTCGGCTTTCTTGTGAGGCTGTTTTTCACCCTCCAGAGGCTTCCCATTCACCTGTTTGCTAGAGAAAGTCCAAGAGATGACACTAAAATACAATAAAGCATCATGATGATGATTAAACAAACAATTCATGATTAAATGGAGCATAAAACAAACAAGCCTCCTGAAGGCTCTGGAGGGCAAAAAACAGCACTGCGGCCAAACTGGAAGTCCATTCCTGAACTTCTAGTTTGCCCATAGGGCTGGTTTTTTCTTTTCCGGAGGCTTCAGGGAAGCTCCTGAAGCCTCCAGGCGGGGCAGGGGGCTATTTTCTCCCTCAATAGGCTCTTGGAAAGCCTCTGGAGGCTGGGGAGGGCGAAAAAGCACGAAAAACGCACGGGGGGGGGGGACACTGGTTGTGCATGCATGCAGAGGGGGGAAGCGTGTGCATGTGTGGCACGCCCGCGCACGATCCCCCTGCGCTCCCCCCGCTTTTGGCACGCGAGCCAAAAAAGGTTTGCCATCACTGTCATAGAACTATGCAACAGAGCTGACTTTCTGCTTGCTTTGCAACATTTGCCAAAATCAAGCGAGGAGGAGACAGTACCCTATGAAGATGACATCTAAGGGAGGGACAATCAAGAAATGCTCACAGGAGGAAAAATATGAGATATGGAACCTAATACCATCATCCCCAAATTCCTATAGATTTCAAAACATGTAATTCACCGTACAGGTAGTCTTCAAGTTATGACCACAATTGAGCCCAAAATGTATGTTGTTAAGTGAAACATTTGTTAAGTGAGTTTGCCCCATTTTACGACTTTCCTTGCCACAGTTGTTAAGTGAATTAACAGTATTAAGTTAATAACCTGGTTGTTAAGTGAATCTGACTTCCCCATTGACTTTGCTTGTCAGAAGGTTGCAAAAGGGGATCACATGACCCCAGGACACTACAACGGTCATAAATATGAACTAGTTACCAATTTTGATCATGTGACCATTGGGATGCTGCAACAGTTGTAAGTGTGAAAAATGGTCATAAGTCTTTTTTCAGTGCCATTGTAACTTTGAACGGTTACTAAATGAACTGTTGTAAGTTGAAGACTACCTGTAGTTATTCATAGTTATTGGCTGGAGCAGAAACTCCATAGGTAAGGAGGGGCACTAATAATATGTATTGTCAACCAAAAATATTGAATCCTAATTAACTGGTTGGTTGAAACATGTTTCAAAGCAATAAGTATACCTATTAGGAGGTGGCTCTGGAGTTCATGGCCTCCATGACAGCCATGGACCTGACCCAGGTAATTCAGGGCCCCACACACGAGGGAGGTCACACACTGGACCTTATTTTTGTCTCTGGCCAGTGGAGGAGTGATCTGGGAGTAGGGGATTTAGTTATCACGCCCCTGTCATGGTCAGATCACTCACTTCTCCGACTCGACTTTCCAACCGCTACTCCCCATCGCGGGGAGGCGGAACCGGAATGTCCTAGATGGTTCCGCCCCAGGCGCTTGATGGAACCTGATAGGTTCCAGACAGAGCTTGGGCCATTCCCTATAGCCCTGACCCGCACCCAGATGGAGGACCTAGTGGCCGCATGGAATAATGCGGCCGCCGGGGCCTTGGACCGGGTTGCGCCTTTGCGGCCTCTCTTGCGGCATCGAACCACCCAGGCCCCTTGGTTCACCGAGGAGCTGGGGGTGATGAAGCGCCGCAAGAAACGCCTAGAGAGCAGATGGAGATCGTCACGCTCCGAGTCTGACCGAGCACAGGTGAGAGCCTATTTACGGACTTACCTTGTGGCATTAAGAGTGGCCAAACGACAATATTGTGCCACTCTTATTGCGTCCGCAGATAACCGCCCTGCCGCCCTGTTTAGGGTGACCCGCTCCCTCCTTTCACAGAGGCCGCGGGAAGCCCCCTTGCAGGGTAGAGCAGAGGAATTTGGGGAATATCTGCAGGACAAAATCGCTCAGATTCGCAGCGAATGGGTCTTCGTTAGCGGTCTAGAAGAGACGTCGGAGGTGGGTCTTGAGGTGCCATCCTGGGAGGAGTTTGACTCTGTTACTTCCGACGATATGGACAAGTTACGTGGACGACTGCGAGCCACCACATGTTTACGGGACCCGTGTCCCTCCTGGCTTATACTGGCATCCTGGGAGGTCACACGAGGCTGGCTCCAGGAATTAGTGAACGCTTCACTGACAGAGGGGTTCTTGCCGGCCGTCTTGAAAGAGGCGGTGGTGAGGCCCCTACTCAAGAAGCCTTCTCTGGACCCAGCTAAGTTAGCTACTTACCGTCCCGTCTCCAACCTTCCCTTTTTGGCGAAGGTTGTAGAGAGTGTGGTGGCGCAACAGTTCCCACGGCACTTGGAGGAAATTGATTATCTGGACCCGCGCCAGTCCGGCTTCCGGCCCGGTCACAACACGGAGACGGCTTTGGTCGCGTTGGTGGATGATCTCTGGAGGGCCAGAGATGGGGGTTGTTCCTCCATCTTGGTCCTATTAGATCTCTTGGCGGCTTTCGATACCATCGACCATGGTATCCTACTGCGTCGCCTGGAGGGGTTGGGGGTGAGGGGCACCGTTCTGCGGTGGTTCTCCTCCTACCTCTCTGGTCGAGCACAATGTGTGTTGACAGGGGGGCAGAGGTCGAGCCTGAGGCCGCTCACCTGCGGGGTGCCGCAGGGGTCGGTCCTCTCGCCTCTCCTGTTCAACACATACATGAAGCCACTGGGCGAGATCATCCGTGGGTTCAGGGTAGATTACCATCTGTACGCTGATGATACTCAGCTGTACATCTCTACCCCGGACCACCCCAACGATGCCATCGAAGTGATGTCCCGATGTCTGGAAGCCGTACGGATCTGGATGGGAAAGAACAGACTCAAGCTCAACCCATCCAAGACGGAGTGGCTGTGGCTACCGGCACTTCGGTTCAACCAGTTACGTCCATCACTGGCCATTGGGGGCGAACAGCTGGCCCCCGTGGACCGGGCACGCAATTTGGGCAACCTCCTGGATGCCCGGCTGTCAATGGACGACCATGTGACAGCCGTGGCAAGGGGGGCGTTTCACCAGGTTCGCCTGGTGCGCCAATTGCATCCCCTATTGGACCGGAACGCCCTCTGCACAGTCACTCATGCGCTTGTGACGTCCCGACTGGACTACTGTAATGCTCTCTACATGGGGCTCCCCTTGAGATGCACCCGAGGGCTGCAGCTGGTTCAGAATGCGGCCGCGCAGACAATTATGGAAGTCACTAGATACTCCCACGTAACACCTCTGCTGCGCGGGCTGCACTGGCTACCTGTGGCTTTCCGGGTGCGTTTCAAGGTGTTGGTTATCATCTTTAAAGCGCTCCATGGCACAGGACCTAGCTATTTGCGGGATCGTATCCTGCCCCATACATCCCTTCGGCCAATTCGCTCTCACAGAGAGGGACTCCTCCGGGTGCCGTCCACTAGGCAATGCCAGCGGGCGACGCCCAGGAGTAGGGCCTTCTTTGTGATGGGCCCGACCCTCTGGAATGACCTCCCCCCGGACATCAGAACTACCACCGACCTCCGCTCCTTCCGTAAGAAGCTTAAAACCCACCTGTTCAATTTAGCCGGCCTGGCCTAATCCCAATTTTAGTCCCTCAAGTCTGCATTTTTAAATTTCTAGGGGTACACTTTTTAGCTGATTTTAACTTTTACTATTCTGTACAGCTGAATTTAGGTTTAATTCGCTTTTAAGGGTATCTAAGGGTATTTATCTTTTGTATTTGTTTTAATGATATGCCTGTACACCGCCCTGAGTCCCTTCGGGGAGAGGGGGCGGTCTATAAATTTTGAAAATAAATAAAAAATAAAAAATAATAGGAGAGGCATTTGTGCTGACAATGAAAAAAATTCTTCTCTTCTTGGCACTTGCTGTGTGTAGAATTGGCACATTCTTCTCTTACATATTTTTAAAACGTCTGTTCCTTGGCAGGATAATATTTTACTGTTTTATTGTGATTTTAATAGATGCAATGCTGTGCATCTTTAATACTATGTAAATCTGTATACAGATCTGCTTAAAGATAAGACTAATTGAGTTCAGTGGTGCTTAAAACATGTATAGGTTTATAGGATTAGTATTTTGAAATTGATCAATTATTGATTAAAACTTTGCAGGCCTATTCATCATTTATCTCAACATTTACTGTATTTTTCAGAGTATAAGACACACTCCACCCCCCTAAAAGTGGTTGAAAATCTCGGTACGCCTTATACAGTGAATGTTGCAGCAGGGGAGGGTGTAAAGCGGGTTGGTGAATGGGCTACGCCAAATAGGCCACAGCGGCAGCAAACAAGCCGCAATGAATGGGAGGCAGCGAATGGGCAGTAGTCATCTGGGAGGCCAGACGACTACTGGATGGATGCTGGGAGGCAGAGGCAGAATTTTTTTTCTTATAGTCCGAAAAATATGCTAAGTCTTATACTAGATATCTGAATAAATAGGATTTAGCTCCCCTGATATCCTAAAAGAATTAGTTATAAATAAATCTTAATAAATAACTATGCCCTTAGGCTCTTGCATGTCGTGCGATTTTTGGCACCTTTTGCTGTGAAGGCAAGTTATGCTTTGCTGTAGAACACATTAGACATAAATGATAAATTGGTTTCTCTCACTCCAGGATGATCTATAAAATGATCTATACATTTTTTTTTACCATATGTCTAAACTGCCATAAATCTCGGCATCAATAAGGAAAAAAATCAGAATACTATAAATAGATAAATCAGAATCAAAACCCAAAGCATAACCACAAAAGCAAAAATAAATGCCAAATGAAACCCAGTATCAGCGTCGTTACTCAACTGGACCTGAATATCTATTCAAATCAAAGACTCTTTTCAGACTTATTATAACACATCAAACAACTACCGTATTTTTCAGAGTATAAGATGCACCTTTTTTCCTCAAAAATGAGGCTGAAAATCTGGGTGCGTCCTATACACCAAATACAGCATTTTTTGCCTCCCGAAGCCCTGCCCCCTTCACCAAAATGGCCGTGCATCCTTATGGAGGCTTTCAGAGCGCTCCTGGGGGCTGGGGAGGGCAGAAATGAACAAAAACGGGCCGTTTATTCCCCCTCAGCCCCCAGTAGCACTCTATAAGCCTCCATAAGGCTATGCATGCAATTTCACAAAAAACAGGCTGTTTTTTGCTTATTTTTGCCGCCGCCCCCAGGAGCACTCTGCAAGCCCCCCCCCCCCCAGGCTATTCATGCCTTTTAAAAAAACGGGCCCATTTTCGCGAAAAACGGGCTGTTTTTGGGAGGTTTGCAGAGTGCAAAAACTTTTTTTTCCCTTTTGGAAAGCCCTTTAACTGATTGAAGAGAATTGCATTGATCAAGTGCTGTTCCAGCAGAAACACCTACTTATCTACTGTATTTCTCTCTCTTTCTATTTCTCTCTCTATCCCTCTCCCTACCTACCTACACACACTCTCTCCCTACCTACCTACTGTATTTCACTATCTCTCTATCTCTCTCTATTTTTCTCTCTCTCTATCCCTTTATCTACCTACCTACCTAACTACTCTCTCTCCCTAACTACCTACTGTATTTCTCTCTTTCTCTCCCTCTCTATCCCTCTACCTACCTACTTTTTTTAAAAAAAATGCCTCTTCAAAACCTTGGTGCGTCTTATACTCCGAAAAATATGGTATTTGCAGCAAAGCAGGAAGGGGGGGGGTGTGAACTTATAGAGGTAGATTATTTCATTGGGGGGGAGGCTTTTGCAGCCAAGGTCTGCTGTGTCACTCATGTTGCATGAACCTCATAAGAGGAAGACATTTTCACTATGTCCTCTCAATGACTGGACTAGATGGGTAAATTTATTTATTACATCATGTTGCCTGATGTTATCTAGGAACTTTATAGGTAATGACAAACACTTTGAATTGGGCCAAGAACAGAGGTGGATTCCTACCAGTTCAGACTGGTTCGGCCGAGTAAGTAATAATTCAGCTGGTCATGCCCCTGAACCAGTTCTATCGGCAGTGCCGTAGGTGCCACCATCTTGTTCTGCCTGCGCAGAACATGCACAGAAGCATTTTTTATAGTACTACACATTTGCATGAAATGCATGCCCACAGCGCATCCCTGAGCGAACCGATAGTAGCGGCCGGAGGAACCCACTCCTGGCCCAGAAGCCTCCTGGCAAGCAATACAGTGACTATAACAGAGGTGTAATTCTATATTGTCAGGGCTTGATCTTGCTGCTGTGTTTGTGCCACCTGTAACTTTGGTGTTATCTTTAAAGGCAAACTGGTGTAAAACAAATCAAACTAGTGATCAAACCATGAGTTACCAAAGTTATGACCTTGGTCCAACAATGGCCCCGGTTACAGTACAGTCCTAACTACGTCTCCCTCTGTATGTGTCTTCACATTCACACAGTAAATCCCACTGAATTCCTTGAGATGTATTTATGGGTAAATATTCACAGAGCTAAAATGCTCTGTGTAGAAGTGCATATTTAAATGTGATTCTGAGGGGTCCTTGGTGTTCCCTGAGCTTCCTTGTTTTCTTGCAAAGCTAGGCAACGAGCCAGGTTCCACCATAGGCATGACACCTGGCTTGGTCACCTTGGTCCAGTCACTGTGTCTCAGCCCAACTGCAGAGGTTTCTTGTGGGGAAACTAGGAGGAGGAAGTAATATTAGTAGTGGTGGGATTCAGCCAGTCTGGGCCTGTTCGCCCGAACCAGTAGCGCTGCACACCCAGTCACGTCCCTTGCCCCTCCCAGCCATGTCCCTTAGATATGTGTACTGCTTTAAGCTATTTATAAAAATATTAAAGGTGAGATAAAAATATTTTAAAAATCATTCCTTGCAACAGATTCCATCTTACTTATTACTTTTCTGGCAACTTTTGTATAATATATGCATTAGGCCTATTATACACTGCCCATAGTCTTGAAGTCAGATAGCTGTAATAAATACAATTAATAAATCTTTAACATTTTCTCGATCCGCTTTTCTATCTTTAGTAAATATTCTATCAAAATACACAAATTCATCTACTTGCTCTTTTTGCCATTTATATACAATTTACAATTGTTGATTTTCTTTCTCAAGCACATTTACTTTGATACATTAATTTTCATATCAAAATTCCTTAATTTTCAGATCCCCCTACAATCCAACTGCTACTGCAAATTATTCTAATTCTCAGACAACAACATGGCATCATCTGCATACAAAAATGCACATACAGGCAGCCTTTGCTTAATTGACCTTAACTGAAACTGTAATTTTTTGCTAAACAAAGCGGTTGTTAATGAGAAACATCATGTGAATGTAGCTGTTTAATTTTTTTTCCTTAAGTATGTTTTTTTACAAAATAAAAACAATACAAATGGATGATGATGATGAAGCTGCTGATGGAAAGATTACAAAATAGTTTATCTGAACTGCAAGGTCCAAATAGGATGATTAAGTCCATTTAATTAGAGTTTGATTTGAGATTTATTATTTTTTAAAAATGAGAAATTTCAGTCCAATGGGAAAATTTACTTGCAAAAAGTGAATACAAATTGCACTTCTAATTTCTATTGTATCATGCCCTTTAACTCTGCTGCTTTTGATTTTCACCATACCTCTTGGCAAACATTAATGTTTTTTATCTGGGAGGAGCTGAATTCAATCATTTTCTTGTTATTTCCTCATTTCTTTCTGGAAGACTTAATTGATCATTATAACTAGTTACTGTTAGAATACTGGGAATGATGTTTGAGAACTATTAAAAACCTTGCCAAGGTACAGTGCAAGATAAAAGTGATCAAAACTAATTATTCCTGGCTTATTTTTACATTATAAAATCAAGATACAATCTGGTTCCATTAGACTCTGAGATTTTTGTTGCAGGATTCCAGGGGAGATTAGGAGGGCAGTACAATTCTATGGAAGATAGCTACCACATGCCAAAAATTGTTGGGGGGTAGTTTTTCCACCCTTTTGGAACTGTCAAAGTTCTTGTAATATACTCATTCCATATTCAACTGTTGCCACTATGTTTACAATTGTAGAATTATAACTGCATTTTATAAGAATAAAAATGATTCTCTAATTATAAAAACTCTCTCTAATGCATATGTACTGTCCGGTCTGTGATTTATTCTCTAAATTCTTCCTCTTTAGGCCACCTCCAGAATGCATGTAGCAACAAAAAAAAATCATTACTTTTAAGATAACTACTTTAATGGCTAAATTTGGAGTACAAAAAACATGTGAAGTCAGCTGCATTTTTCAAATTGACATTTCTCACCTTTCTTCAATATGCCTACGCAAATATTAAGGAAGGTTAGGATATTTTTAAATCAGGTTTCTAGGTGGCACCAGTGTGACAAGACTGAACTTATGCAAGCAAAATCTACAGAAACACCTAATACAGAAAAGAACGTTGGTCTTACCTGAACGTGTCTTTTAAGTAGAGTAGAGGGAGGGGTCACATGAGGGTTTTGTCACAGCCTGATTGGTACATTAGACTGAGGGAAATTTTTCAACCTTCCTCCTTTCCCATTGGGTCCCAGTTTCCTCGATGTCGAAGTTCCGCATCTGTAGTCAAATACAAGGCGGCCCAGGAACCTCCCAGCTCTCCCCTAAGCCCGGCCCTACAACTAACTAGGGTGGGTAGTGACCCCTCCCTCTACTCTACTTAAAAGACACGTTCAGGTAAGACCAACATTCTTTTTTCCAGTAGAGTAGAGGGAGGGGTCATATGAGGGACATACCCAACTAAGTCCCAGGGAGGGAACCCCTAGGGCCCAGGTGGAGGGACGGCCGCCACCCGCTGTAGGACCCGCCGTCCGAAGGATACCTCCGCTGACGTGTACTCGTCCAGACGGTAGTGACGTATGAAGGGGGTCGGGGACGCCCAGGTGGCAGCCCGACAGATGTCCTCGAACAGGGCCCTAATGGCCCATGCCGCAGTGGTAGCGGCGCTTTGAGTCGAATGAGCCGTTATGCCTGTCGGGGGAGCCTGGCCTGACGCTTCGTAGGCCACTACTATGGCCTGCCGCAGCCACTGACCAATCGTTGCGGAAGATACCCTGGGCCCCAGGGACCCTGACTGAAAGGAAACAAATAGGGCCTCTGACCTGTGCGCCTCTGACATCCGCCTGAGGTAGATACACAAGGCCTGGCGGACGTCCAAACGGTGCCATAGGTGTTCCCTTTCATGTGAAGGGGCCGGGCAGAAATTGGGCAGGATAATCTCCTGCGCCCTATGGAAAGGGGTGTTCACCTTTGGAAGGAAGGTGGGATCAAGGCGAAGAACCACCCTATCCTGATGGAACAGACAGAGGTCGTCCCTGGATGAGAGGGCCCCCAATTCCGAAATCCGTCTAGCTGACGTGACAGCCACGAGGAATGCCACCTTCAGGGAAAGAAACCTCAGATGGACCGTACGGAGGGGCTCAAAGGGAGCCCTCATCAATGCCCTAAGGACCAGAGGGAGATCCCATGTAGGGAATCTATGGATAGGGGGTGGCCTGAGGTTCGCCGCCCCTCTGAGGAAGCATTTAATTAGGGAGGAATGAGAAAGGGAGTGGGACCCCTCTCCCCCAAGACGGTGGACAAAGCGGCCACCTGACTGCAAAGAGTATTGTGAGACAAGCCGTCCTCCATACCCTTCTGTAGGAAGTCCAGGACGTTGGCTACCGAGGCCCTAGTGGGAGAGAGTCCCAGCGGGATGCACCACCTAACAAACACAGACCAAGTGGAATTATAGATCCGGGTTGTCTATTGTCTCTATGACCCTGGACCCTCAAGATCCGCCATTCAAGTGCCAGGCAGTCAAGTGGAGCCACTAGGGCTCCGGATGATCAGGACCCCTTGACACAGAATGACCTCCTCTCGAGGAATCCTCCATGGTTGGGAAACTGAAAACTGAACCAGGTCCGCAAACCACGGTCTCCTGGGCCAATAGGGGGCTAGCAGGATAACGTGGTCCCTCTCTGATACTATCTTCCTGACTGTCCCCGGGATGAGGGGAATGGGAGGGAAAGCATACAGAAGGCCCGGGGGCAACTTGCTCCGGAGGGCGTCCGTGCCCTCTGCCGTGTGTGTCTGGAACCAGGAAAAGAATCTCGGCAGCTGCGTGTTGGCAGGCATGGCAAACAAGTCTACTTGTGGGGTACCGAACCTCTGGCATATCTTCTGGAACAGTACGGGCAGTAGCTGCCATTCGCCGTTGTCGAGAGTCGCTCGGCTCAACCAGTCCGCTTAGTGGTTGGACTCCCCCGAGATGTGTTCCGAGACCAGGGAGGCAAGATGTTTCTCTGCCCAGGAGCCAATCTTCACAGCCTCCAGCCGGAGAGCACGAGAGTGAGTGCCCCCCTGACGGGTGATGTATGCCTTCGTGGCAACATTGTCCGTCAGCAGCAGCACATGTCGCCCTTGCATCAGGTCCTTGAACTGTCGGAGGGCCAGATGCGCCGCCTTCAGCTCCAGCCAGTTGATGTTGTGCCTGAGATCTGAGGCAGACCAACGGCTCTGTGCCATCCTGGAGCCCATGATGGCCCCCCAACCGAAGAGGCTGGTGTCTGTCCTTACAGTCACCCTGTCCAGCTCCCAGAAGGAGCAGCCTTGTTGCAGTGCCGGTGATAGCCACCACTGGATGGACCTCCGGACCTCTGCTGGAAGACGAATGGTCTGGGGGGAGTTGCTCATCTTCCTCTTCTGGAAGGGGATCAGGGACCACTGAAGAGCTCGCAGGTGGAGACGGGCCCACGGGACTATTCCGATGCACGAGACCATCTTGCCAAGTAGCTGAGACAAGGTCAGGATGGAAACTGATCAATTTCTTCGGACCGTGGACGCCAGACGCCGGAGGCTGGCCAACCGATCCGGGGAGAGCTAGACTACTCCTGACACTGAATCTATAACTGTCCCTAGGTGGAGGATTCACGTGGATGCGGAAAGGTGACTTTTGGCAAATTTCACGGAGAATCCCAGGGACTGGAGACATTGGATGGTGAGCTGAAGGTTGGCTAACGCTAGGGAACAGGAGCTCGCCTGGACTAGGAGGTCGTCGAGGTAGCATTGGAGTCTCACCGGCACCGTGCGCAGGTGAGCTGCCAATGCTGCCAGGAACTTTGTGAACGGGCGGGCCCAGTACTGGAAGTGGAGGTCCCCGAATGAGAACCTCAGGTACTTGCGATGGGATGGAAGGATGGGAATGTGGAGATAGGCCTCGGTCAGGTCTATTGATGCCGGATGATCCCCCCGACGGATGCCCTGGAGGATGGACTTTAGAGAAGACATTTTGAAGCGTCTGTAAACCAGATACTGATTTAGGCACTTGAGGTCCAGAATCGCCCTCCAGCCCCCCGAGCTCTTCGGGACCACGAACAAGTTGGAGTAGTGGCCCCACCCGCACTCTGCGGGTGGCACGGACTCTATCGCCTGGATCTCGAGAAGATGTGTTATGGTGAGATCCATCAGGCGCCGGCTTTCTGGGTCCCGGGAGAGAGGGAACGTTCTGAAGAGCTTCGGGGGAGGGGAGAGGAACTCTAGCCGAAGGCCGTGTTGAACTGTGGCCCTGACCCAGGCATTGGAGGTGATCTCGTCCCACTGATCCGCATAACTTGCTAGACGGCCGCCTATGGGAAGGGACAGGTTCGAGTCACTTTCCCCTGTGGAAGGGGCGCCCCCCCCTCAAAAGGGCCGTCTGGCCTGGCCTTGGAACCTGTTGAGGTCCTAATAGAAGGGACGTGAGTACTGCCTATCCGATCTAAAGGAATTGTATCTCTGCTGGTGGTCCTGATCGGGAACCCTAAAGGATGACCTGCGGTAAGAGGCCGAGCGGGCCTCCGCTTTCTTTGCATTGGAATGGAGGACCTTCTTCTCATCCTTGTTCTCAATTAATATTGGATCTAGGACCTCCCCAAAGAGATTTGGCCCTGAATAGGGGGCCGCCGCCAGGCCCCACTTAGCCTTATTGTCCATCTGCCAGTTGCGGAGCCACAGTAGGCGACGGAAAGTGACAGAGGTGTCCAGGGCGCTGGAGGCAAATCTAAACACATCCAAGGTTGAGTCTGCCGAGAACTGGGAGGTTGCTATGATTTTAGTTATGTCTTGATGCAGACGCTCATCCTGGATCGGAATGTGATCCTGAAGCTGGCGAAGCCACATCACTGTAGTACGGTTAAAATAGGAAGCGGCAGCCGCTGACTTGACTGCCCAGGTGGAGGCATTAAAATTTTTATGCAATGTTAGCTCCGCCCGCTTGTCCTCTGGGTTCATCTTATCAGCCGCATCTCCCGAGACTACCGGGGAGGAGGAGACCAAGGCTGCTGTTGGGATATCAATGCTGGGCAGCTGGAGCGCCTGGGCAAAGATCTGTTCTACATTGTAGAAACGGCGATCGTTACTGCCTGGGTTAGAAAAATTGGAGGGACGTGACTACTGGTTTTTAACAACCTCCAAGAACTAGGGAAGGGCTGGAATTTTTGCCTCGTTCGTAGCTGTATTAGAGAACATTGCCATATTGGGATCCCTGGAGGGGCGAACTGTGGGGTCCCCAGTCCCAATCTTAGTGGTCTTCCTTGCTTTGTGCAAGAGTGGTTTAAACATTGCTGGTGGGAGCAAGGCCGAGGATGAAGGGGGATCCGGAGGGGCGGAATCCTCGTCCTCAGAGAACCCGTCATTGTAGTTGTCTTCCCCTCGGGTGCAGCTTTCGCTCACAACTTACGGGGACGAGGCCCTGGAGAGGTGTTGTCTGAGTAGCCCCGGGGTCCTGGAATGGGGGACCCTATCCCTTTGTGTGATGCCACGAGAGATGGTAGCTGAGATAAGCCTCTTAATGCTTTCAGGCAGACGCTCTAAGTCTTCAAGATCCTCCTGAAAGGGACCAGGATCCTGAGGAGCTAATCTGGTTGTACGATGAAAGGATCTAGAAGAACCCTCTAATGGATCCGCCTCCTCCCCCCTAACTGGATTTGGAGAGGCTGGGGGGGAAGGAGACACTGCTAGTCTGGGGCCCCTAGGTGACCTAACTGGGGAGACTGAAGGAGAGGAGGGACTGAACCCCATAGGAGAAGAACCTGACTGAACTGAAGGAGGCCTGACTGGGGACCTGGATCTAGATCTGGGCCTGGAAGCCTGTGCCTGCTTCTCTGCCCTGGCCACAGCCTTGTCCAAGGCCCTCTGCCTCCTCAACTCATCTCTAGTGGCTGCCCTGGAAGAGCGCTGGGCAGCCTGGGGCCTGGATGTAGCAGCCCTGGTTCTGAGCCTGTCCATCTGGGCCTCTCCACCCTCCATAAGGGTCTCCTCTGGAGCCTGAGAAGGGCCTGCTTCAGGTTGAGCTGCCATTGCCCCACTCACTTGTCTTCAAACACTTGCTTCTGGGTAGAATGCTGAGGCTCCATGTTCTGGCCTCCGAACTGCTGAAGCCCTTCTTTGTTCACGAGTCTCTGCAGTGGGAACTTCCCACGTGGCTGCTCGTGGCCTGCGCACGTGGCGCATTCCAAAATGGCCGCCGGAACCCAATCTAGCCTCAAAAATCCTTTGGAATGCTGCTGCGGCTTGATTAAAATGCCACGGCTTAAATTTAAAGCGCCGCGACTCCTTCAGACCTGGTGGGGCTTCTACAAGCCCCTGCAGGCACCAAATGCTGCCGCGGTCCCTTTAACTGCCAGGGACAGCGCGGCTTGACTCAGCGGCAAAAACTGAGTCAGGCAGCAAAACGGAGCTCTTCGCGCACTTCCCAGGTGCCGGCAAGGCTGGCTTACACGTGGCCCTGCGAGCCCCAAAGCTGCCGTTTAGAGGCCGACACCCCCGCACACCCGGGGACTGGTTTGGACTCTTGGCCCACAGAGGGGGAATAGGATTGCCCCACAGGGCCCTCTCCAACCGCCCGGACAGGGAGACTGTCTCCTGGGCTGCAGCCTATGAATTTAGAATATCCAATTACAATCCAATTAAGTTAATAAAAACTGTAATAAATATTTTAAACAATCCTTTCCTACCTAAGAGCCAAAAATACACAGTGCTTGGACCAAAAGACTGAGAGGAAACTGGGAGCCAATGGGAAAGGAGGAAGGTTGAAGAATTTCCCTCAGTCTAATGGACCAATCAGGCTGTGACAAAACCCTCATGTGACCCCTCCCTCTACTCTACTGGAAAATGTAAGAATTTACATTCCTCATCATTACGAATCTTCCACAACTATGTGGACATGCTGAACCCTAATAGACCCAGAATTATGGAATGCCTAATTTGGAAAGGAGTGAAAATACAAATTGTGTATTGTCAGAGACAGGTACAACAGAAATACAGCTGCCACAGGGCATTTTATTAATCAAAGCATTGCCAACTCAGGAACTTAGTCTAATGGTTAGAACATCAGGCTAGAAACCAGGAGACTGTAAGTTCTAGTCCTGCTTTAGGCATGAAAATCTGTTGTGTAACTTTGAACTAATCACATTCTCTCAATCCAATTTACCTCAAGGGCGGTGGTTGTTGTGGAGAAAATAGGAAGAAAAGGTGTATTAGGTATGTTTATAAAATTAATAAAGGCAGGTTAAAAATAAATCAACAAATACATAAAACTAAAAAAGCCATTCTCCCTCTTCCGAGCACTGAATTCATTTTTAGATACCAGTATTCAAAATTAACATTGAAAGTTTAAAGTATATTATATATTCCAATAGGAAATAGATCCTTGAAAACAAATCTGGCATCTGCCTTCAAGCCCAGCTTCAAAAGTTTCAGGTGTACCGTACAATTGTCCCAAGATAATCTAATACAGAATGGAGCAAAATATTTTAACATTCAACATATTCAAGAGTTATGGGAGAGGAACAGGTTTTAATAGAGAAGACTGAGACTGATCTGGAAGTTGTTTTAAAAATGTCAAGCTACAAGAATAATGCTACACTGGGCCTACAAAAGAAACAAGCTGATGTCTTTATAATTAAATGGGATATACAAACAACTAACAAGAGAGTGTTGTGCCTGTGGGGGCCGGGCGGGGTTGGGAGAGAATCCAGGGGTATCCAGTGGGTGGGGCAGTGGGTGGGAGGCTAGTCCTGCAGGATGGTGTGGGCCGGGCCAAAGTGACTTGGGCTGGCCCCTTACAGTTTCCAGGATGGCCGCGCAAGCCGAATCTGACTACATCACGGGCAGGATCTGACCTGCGGGCCTTGAGTTTGACACCCCTGCATCACACCAAACTGTCTCTCATATTGTTATCACGTACCGTAATCCTTTACTGTAACCTTTAATGGACTTTTGCTGCTTAGGTTTGAAATGATGAGATTTTTAAGGATTAGCATAAGGAAACGTTGTTGATCCATTGAGTAAGTAGATAGACAGTAAATAGAGATGGGGGGGGGGGCACTCCAAAAGACAACCAGGGAATTAGAATTGCCCCCAAAAGAAGAGAGAAAAATCAAATCTTTTGAGTCTCCCTGACTGTATTATCAAAGATCTAAACTGAAACTGTTATTTAGAGAAAAAACTAGTAAATACAGCAAATAAAGTAATGTTATGATCAGAACAAATCCTAAACTAAATCATATAAGAATATGACTATTAAGGAACTGAAATAGCTTCAATATTTTATATAAGCAAAACCTTATAACTGTTTTTAATAGATAGCTTTCTTCTTTTACCTAGAGAGAACTATAAGAATTGAATGCCAGAAATCATAATTTGGGTTGTATCCCTATTGCTTTCCTTCTCTAATGATGCTAAATTTACACTTTTTCATCAACATTTAACTATGAATCTTATTTGAAAAAGTGATGCTTAGGTTTCCAGTAGATTAGAAGAAATCCAACATGGCAAATTAAAAAAAAAGAAACAATGTCTGCTTAATGTAAAAAAGAGAGTAAATAATCAATCTATAAATAATTAGTCTATATTCAGATCCATTATTTGCTCAACCTTTCTTTAATTAAAGTCATACCCTTGGCTGGATATGCTGGGATTTGTAAACCCAGCACAACTTGATTCATTGTTTGAATGCTGCCATACAGCATTACAGTCACAACTGATATTGAGATTAGGGTTTGCTGACAACACTACATGGCTACCAAGAGTGGAGCTTTATTTGATGCATGTTTAAATTCTTTTTTTTTTAGATAAGAATGATTATTATGAATCATTATAATGCCAATTCACTAAAAAATCTCCTACATGTTAGAAAAGATAGACATTTGCACCATTCCACATCCATGAAAACTGTAATTCTGATAAGGTTGTGTTCTTCCTAAATATCACTTTTCTTTGGATAATGCTCCCTCTTCTGGACTAGCATTACCAGTGCTGCTGTTTTCGCTACACATATACTGTACATGTGTATTCTTTTGTTCTTCCTGAAACTCAGTAGTGTTACTTTTCCTCTGGAAATTATTATGCTGACATATTATCAATGAAATGAAATAAACTGAAGACAAGAAAGTGATGTTACCAACAACCTTGGCAATAATTTATTAATATAAAACACATTATGTTTGATTCAATTAGGCTAATAAGCATTTTCTCTGAAATATTCATTTTGTTTCTTATACACCAAGAACTGATGTCTGGAGTCCTTTTTTCCCCCATGGCAACCACAAACATAGGACACTCAACATTTTCTGCCATAGGAATATATCTATATATATATCTATATATATCTATATATATCTATATATATCTATCTATATCTATATCTATATCTATCTATCTATCTATCTATCTATCTATCTATCTATCTATCTATCATCTATCTATCTATCATCTATCTATCTATCTATCTATCTATCTATCTATCTATCTATCTATCATCTATCTATCATCTATAGATATATTCCTATGGCAGAAAATGTTGATATATATATATATGCCTTCTTTTTTAGATATACAGTAGAAGTACCTTGACTGAGATGCCCAATACATGTCTTTGAAATGCACATCCAATTCTGTAGACTGTCTTGTAGTTCTGGAAAGCAACAAACAACCTTTGTCCAAAAATAATATATATATCACGTTTGCTCAGAGATGCTGTTTGTGGCATTCCCTGGCACTTTACTTGATACGGACGTTTCAGCAGTCCGTGGAGCCTGCTTTGGGAGACGGATAGGCACATAGATATTGGAAGCGCAGTGTTCCTTAAGGTATTCTCCGCCTTTCTCTTCGTAATCTTTCCTAGTTATCCAGCCTTCTTCACGGTTCATGTACTCCAGTGCCCAGTCCCGAGCTCCATGCCATGCATCAAGAACAGGATTAGAAGCAAGGTGCACCTGCATGGCAACAAAAATATCACACCATAGAGACAATTTATAAGTAAAACTATTTGGTAGAAATAATTTCAAGAATTGTCTTTTCTTGAATGAAATGTCTGCTTCTTACTTGGAAAGGACAGATAGGTTCTCATGAGAATGGCTCTTTATGAATTCTTCAGTCTTCACTTTTCTAGGGAGGTGTCTATGGGACTCCCCTTAAGGAATATTTTTATGGAATTTTTTTTCCTTCTGAAATATGTGGTTATGTTCCTGCAAATATAACAGGTTTCTATGGCATGGATTTTTAACATTCCATCATTTATATGATTGCATTTTTATTATTTGTGTATTTGTCAGTTGCTGTATGCACACTGATAAATAGGAAAGTGGGATATATTTAAAAGCAAATGTTTCAAACCTTCTGAAAATAAAATTATCTTGTTGGATAAAATCAAAGGTCCATCTGTTTCCTCAGGTAGCCGACTGAATTCTTTTAGGAAGCATACTCCCAGTAACTGTATTAATAGCAGGCTAGAGTCACATCTTGGTGAGATCGTTGGCACATACATAAATAATATAACACAAAAGCTGAGCATAACCTGATGGTGGAACGCTGAATATTTCAATATATATAAAACTTTTTGAATTTTCCCCTTCAATTGGCAAAGACAATACCCTACCTGAAAGGGTGATTGGAATGGCCTCATTTCAAGCAATTCTTTCTGGATTCTATCTTTCATTCCAGGATACATCACATTTCCACCAGTGAGGAAGACATTCTGGACAAGCTTTTCCTGTTGATCTTTAGAATATCTTAAAAAAGAAACAAAATCCAACCGTGTTATTAAAACATTTAAGGTTTTATTTTTGACTGACTATTGACCCGGGAATCTGCCAGCAATAGCTTAGTTCCCTTTCCCCTGAAGTATTTTACCTATGATACACATCTCTAAAAGCTAAACCACCCTCCCTAACCTAGATTTTTCAGATTTTTATGTGAAGCTCATGTATTATTGCTGAAAATTCAGGAAGTTAAATGGCGCCCGGATTGGCTTAAACCTCAAAGATTTCCAGAGTATAAAGCTGTGAAGTGCAATGCTTAGAATTCGAAGATAAAAAAGGCACTAAAGAGCATGAAAGGGTGGAACATGGCACTCATCTGCACCTCCTTAAAGTAATCAGATCTTAGGATCCTTGTGGCTATTCTCTGTGGCACTCTTGTGGCATACACACCTCTGTGGCATACTTCATCCCATGTTTGCTACAAATATTGATTCTCAACTTTTAGCCCTACAGGTATTTTTTTAAAAATCAAAGTTTGATTTTTTTTTCTCCTAATTTATAAAATCTTCCCAGATGATAAAAGCTTCTGTAAATTAACAGTATGAGAAGAATAAAATTCACAGATATTTTCAAAATCACTATATAAGAAACTCACTATTATCAGTCTTTGATCAGATAATTGTTGAACTCTGATGAAAAATTAAGATTTTTTTTTTACTAAACTGGAAAATAATAATAATTTCTTTGTCAGCTGCAATGGCAACTAACAACTATAAATGGTTATAGCGAACTTCAGGTTTTAACTCTTTTTCATTCTTCCCCTGCTTTCCTTACTTAAAAGAATGGTGTGCCTGAGATTGTGGTATCGGTCATTTTTTGTGTGTAGCATTAATCCAGTTCTAGCACAACTTTTAAATACAGTTACTATGACAGCAACACACTGACCAGCATTTTCTAAAGTTACACAAGAGCAGGATGTCACCGAATGTGTCAAGTATATAGTTCTATACTACTCTTATATATTTTCTTGAAAATATACCCCATGTAATAGGGGTAGAGTTTACAACACATATATTAACCCACAATGCTTTGCTTAATGTGTAACTTGGCTTTCTCAGAACCTGCAAATGCAAATCCTCTTCTCTTATTTAAAAAAAATAGTAAGGCGGCTAATCTGAAAACAAATAAGTAAAAAAAAACAACAACACTTTTTTTTACCTGTCCAGGACAAGCTGCATGGTTTCTGCTATCCCAGCTTGTTCTTCTCCTATTAGGGATGGCTGAAAGACAATTTCAGGAACTCGGATTCTCTCTGTGCCAAGAAAGAGCTGATGATACTCTGCCAGATTAAACACGGGCTGTAAAAACATGAAGATTCAGGAGAGCAATGCTTTAGAACAGGCGTGTCAAACTCAATTTCATTGAGGGCCGCATCAGGGTTGTGTTTGACCTAGGAAGGCTGGGGGTGGCCATGGTGGGGGTGGCCAGATTGACATCACTTATGTCAGGGAACCTGTGGTGCCAAGTGCTGAGGCAGGACTTCCCTGAGACCCTCCCTCCCCCTCATTATAATCTCCTTCCTTTCCTTTCCCTCCCTTCCCTCTTCATTTTTTCTTCCACCTTCTCCTCTTTATTTTTCCTTCCTTGCTCATCTTTCCTTCCTTTTATTTGCCAGTGAAAAACGGAGACTGGGGGTGGGGGCTGTTTCCAAGCCAGATCTAAGCAACCCATGGGCTGAATCCGGCCTGTGGGCCTTGAGTTTGAATTTAGAATATACTGTCTCTTCTCAAAGCACTTTATCAGAGTTAAAATTTGGATTGGTCAAGCTCCAGTGTATTTTATCTCCTTCCCTCACACATGTCAGATTTTCTTTTTGCAGTGCAGCCTTTTTGCAGTCATAGCCATTCCACCTGATGGCAAAAAGGGAGATTTGAAAAACACAATCCACTGAACCGGACTGAGATGTTGGTTTCTCTTTGAGAACTGTTCCTTTCTGTGGCTTTCTACCTAGTCATTTGGGATGTTGTGAAGAGCCAGGCCTGCATTAAGTTCTTTCTGTATTTCACCCACATGCTATAGTCCTCTTTTTTCTCATTGTTTCTATATTTGCCGGAAAGAATGATATTTTAAAATGTCTGTTGTGGTACTGTAGAAATAAATAGTTGAAACTAGGGCTTCTACACGAGATAATAATTTCTCCAAATTCATTAGCATCTTTAACTGCTTATAATTAGACACCACTAAGAATTTTAAAAATTAACTCCATGGATTTTTATTTCATTTTGGCTCCTATCAAAAGATCAAATTTCCCTTATAGGACAAGATGATTCACCTGTTGTGATAATGATGATGTTATAGTTCATCTCTTTGCTCTACTTTGCAAGGCATTGATAGGATAAATTATGTTGCAGGCTTGTTTCTGAGTTGTACAGTACAGTAATTTAATAAAATGACTGAAATAATTTACTTGTTGAAAAGAAAATTGGGAAGCTTTACCATGTGAACATTTCTACTATTTTAATTGTAAGCCTGTATAAGGTATTTACATAACTAGAAAATTAGATATAACAATAACATAAATATTTCTTGTCTGGCAACAAAAAATTACTCAGCAGCATGGATTACACTCATTACAGTAATTGAATCAAGACTACAGGTACTAGAACTGGTCTTATAGCTTAAAAATTGCATATTTATTTTATTATTTTATTTTATTGAACTTATTAGTCGCCCCCTCTCCCCACAGGGCATATAGGAATATCACTCTCTTATTTGGCAAATTAGGACATATTTTTTTTAAATTATCTTTCAAATAGCAATACAAATAAATATAACACAGCAAGTGTGATCCAAAAGCAATCAGATATGCTACAACTGGATTGCACTGACAAGATCTAGTTTGTAACACAAAAGCTATGGCTAAATCTTAATACGATTTAGACGAATTGCAAGTCCTTCAAAGCTGTTCTGGCTATATATTAAGTGAGTCCAGTATATTTGAAGAACAGTAAGTTGGGAAAAGGCAATTTCAATCTATATTGGTAGAATTAGTATTGCATGATTTTAATTTCTCCCTTACCAGTTTAAGCGGAACTTTTCATAGCTGAAATCCTATATGTTTTGCCATCTGGAAGCTAACAGCTGAGTGACAAGCAGAAATTCACTGTATGTTTTATACAGCATTTAAAACATAATTGCAACCTTTGAAATCCTCAGCCATAAGGCTGACATGCAGGAAAAATACTATGCCTAATAATGCTAATGCCACTGCAATATCTAAGGTAAAGTTATACCTAATGAATTTCTGACTGCTACACACATTTGTGCCCCTTCAACTGAAACTGAAAAACCCATTTGCCTCATGACGTCCATGGCTAAAAATGGTAAAACACAAACAGCAATACTGTGACCTAAAAGTATTGCAGTTAGAAGAAGCAAAATGAAGGTGATCCTACTCAAACAGAAACAATCACAAGAAGACTGCTGAAAGGCAAAGGCCTATGAGGGGAATAGATCCAACCTATCCCAGAAACAAGAAATTAAATGATTCACTTGTTATGGTTGCCCTCTATTTTCCAGGTATCTTTGTCTGTCAGATCCCTTTTCACTCCAGAAATAAAGATTTAAAAAGGCAGAGGAAACTGAAACTGTATTATCTCTCCCCCCCCCCCGCAAAATTATTATTTTTTAACAGAACGAGAAAAATAATGCATCATAACAATATTAAACAGCATTATTTATATTAGTGCTGAAATAACAAAGAATATTAATTTCTCACTGAACTGCTTTCTTTTCCTCACAGCATCTGTTTCTACTTCCTGACTTTTTGACACTTTTCCTCTTGGCAGGAACACACATAAGTAATTAGGATGTTTCCCAGTACTTCCTTCATATCAGACACCACGTGTAACCTCTGGACTTCACAGTTGTTTTGGGTTAAATTATTACAGGAAATTCCCTTTGTCTTCCATGTTCACAAGTCAGGACCCCAAAATACTCATCAACGATGTCATAACATAACAAACATGGTTAAGCCTAGTTAAAGAAGGCATTGCTGCCTTGACACTTCCAGCTCCGATTTCAATTGCATACAAGTGGATTGCAATAAAAGAAAACAGCAGATGAATTGCTTTCCAAAAAAAAAGATTTAAATATGATTGAGACAACATTTCTGCTTATGTCTTCTCCCACCCCATCCCATCCCTGGCACAGCAAAGATTGGAGAGAGATTTCAAGGGAGTAAAGTTGTTTTGTCTTCTACATATTGAGAGCAATGCAATTGCATGAGTAACGGGAAAGTTTCGGGTAAAGGATGTATTTATCTATAGCAATCACACACACACACACACACACACACCAAACAAAAAATTGCAGAGGAAGAGATTCTAGTAAAATACTGTAAACTCTTTGCTCTTCTAAACATCAAGAGCACCTAGGGCCAGCAGCCCAAGGTTTGGAGCCATGGGTGTGCTATGCAAACAGCTCACAATACCCTTTCCTGCTGCCAGTGCAATCACACTCTGGTGGTGAAGGGTCAGCAACAAGGAGTTTGCATACAGAAATCACTTGCTTTTCCCCTCTCCCCTCTTATGGAGCAGAGAGATTGGAGAAAAAAAAGATTTCAAGAGAGTGCTGAAAATTGCCTAAGTGCCTGCAGCTCCCAGCCCAGATCTACCAATGCGATTGTTTTGCTTTCAATGTGTAAAAGAAACAAGCCACTTACTTTGTTGCAATTCCTATATGTCCAAGCAACATGGAGTGGGAAGGGGGGGGGGGAATCCAAATGTCAGGCATAGGGCAATGCAGACTGACTGTAATGGTTATAATGTGACTGAGGGACATTGTGAAGGTCATAAATGGGCTATATAGTTATTTTTTTCAGCATCCTCATAACTTTGAATGGTTGCCAAATAAACGGTGGGTAAGAGAAGTACCTATACTGCATTTGGAGCTCAACGAACTGAATATTAGCATAGCAAGATGGAGGCCATTGCTTTGACAAAGTCAGCAGAAGGATTGCACTGGACTTGTGACCAAAAAGCCTGTGAAGTCCTAAAGTCAGCAGTTCTTGTGAAAGGTAAAATACAAATCAGATTTAATTCTCCTTTAGCAAAGAAACCCAACTTTGGACTAGTCTCAACCCAATCCAATTCACAGAACTGTTATTATGGGGAAAGCAGAAGGAGCAAGTATTATGCATGTTGCCTTAACCTGTACAAAATATAAGGTGGAATATAAACCAAATACATGCAAAAAAACCGCACCTTCTCTGCTTAGGAGCAGCTGTGGGAAGGGTGAGAACTTTCAGCCTGAGTCGTTTTCTTTCTTCTTTCTTTCTTTCTTTCTTTCTTTCTTTCTTTCTTTCTTTCTTTCTTTCCTTCCTTCCTTCCTTTCCTTTCCTTTCTCCCTCTCTCTTTCTAATATGTTTACATATTTTTGTCTTGTCTTTATTACTTTGTAAGTAATTCAGGACAATGAACATACATACTACTACTTCCTCCTCTTATTTTCCCCATAACAACAACTCTGTGACGTGGGGTGAGCTGAGAGAGGTTGACTGACCCAAGGTCAGTCAGCTGGCTTTCATGCCTATGGCAAGATTAGAACTCACCATCTCCCATTTTCTGGATCAGCATCCTCACCACTATACCAAGCTGTTTTTGAAACAGGCAGGCTGTTTGAGGTTTAGCAATTTCTTCTTATTTCCTATGAAATTTCCATATGCAAGGATGTACAGAAAGAAATCCACAAAGAAGCCACTTTATTGTCCAACAATAAAGCTCAAGAAAAGGATTTCTACTGCCTTGACTGCAATTCTCTCTCCCCCCCCCCCCCCACTTTAATACCAGGAAATAAGGTAATTGTTTTCTGGAGGACAGGCTGTAGAATGCATGAATAAAAAGGTTCATTCATTCTTCAGCTGTGACTAAACTGCTGGATGTGGAAAAACATTCTTCCAATGGAATTGGGTTTTTAAAAACTTCTACTGCCAGACAAACTGAAGTTTTTCAGAACTCTAACTGCCACATAGATATCAAAAAAAGAAAACCACAAATAAGTCCAGACAAACTTTCAAAGGTTAGAAGATGCCCTTAAAATCATAGTGAATTGGATGTAAAATGAACAAGGCTGGAAGTCTGGAGGTGGTTTCAAAAAAATCACTGGTAGCTTTATGTGGGAGCTTATAATATAAATTTTGAGCGTACCAATTTCAAAGAGCAGGAAACTATGGCAGTGATTTTCAGAAGCAGCAATCAGAAATGGCTGTAGTATCTCTAATTCAGTAGTTGCATGCAGCCTATTAACAGTCATAGCCTATTTACCCATGAACTACAGTTATTCTATTGACGTCATTATTAGATTTTTATTCTGCCTTTTTATATGTAATTCAAGCTGGCAAGCATACCTATTCTCCTGCCTCCTTTTTTCCCTAAAGTCACCCATCTGGCTTTCATGCCTAAGAAAGGCCTAGAATTCCCATTAGGGTGTTCTGCTTCCCAGGACAGCACCTTAACCGCAACACCAAGCTTTTAACAAAATAGGCACACTGTTTGTGATCTAGCAATGCTCTTTTTATTTCCCAGAATGGTTGACCTAGAACTTCTTTTAGATGGATCATATAGAGCTATGATGGCGAACCTATGGCACGCGTGCCTGAAGTGGCACGTGGAGCCATGTTGCCTGGCACGCATGACATTACCCGTTCCTCTTCTGGATTTCTGGTGACGATCAGCTGGCCCTTGTGCATGCGGAAGTGCCAGAAACCAGAAGAGCTGATCATTTTCCAGCGTGAACATGCACGCCAGCCAGCTGACTGGCATGTGCGCAACAGTAAGTGGAAAATTTGCCGGCTGGAACACATGCAAGTGCCAGAAACCAGAAGTACATTTTCTGGTGTGCACATGCCCCCTGGACAGCTCCTCTTCCTGGTCGTGGGCTAGACGAGCCCATGCAAAGTGCTCCCTTTTCGGCACTTGGTGCCAAAAAGGTTTGCCATCACTGATATAGAGGTTCATTTGAAGAAAATTTCAGAGTTTAATAGAATTTATTTTCAGCACACAGAACTGTAATTTCAGCTTTGTATCGATAGGATTTAGAAAGCCAGGAAGCATTTCTTACCAAACACAATCTCAGTTTGTCAATTATCCAGTTTTAGATTATGACAGTTCCAACTTTAGTATGAAGAAAAAAAACCCCATCCAACATTACCTTTCCTCCCTTCCCCCTCCCTCTTTCCCTCTCTCTTCAACTTATTTACTATCCGTTTTTTCCAACCTAACTGACTGGGTTTCAGAAAGCAAATAAGCAAACATTTATCTGAAACATCGAGATTATGTCCACTTAAAAACAAACCTGGACTGTAGTAACTGGTTTTTCAACTTCAGGTTGCTCTTCAGCAAATAACGGCTCAAAATCATTTACACTTTCTACATCTTCCATGGATTGTTCGCTGACCAATGGATCAAAGTCAGGAATCTTGGAAGAAAAAATATTAGAACTTATTTCAAGAAACGCAAAACACATAAGGAAGAATGAATATGTTATGTTGTAAAAGGTGTTGTAACCAATTAACCAAACTAATGCTTTTTTTTTTCTGAAAGAGGCAAATATTCTTAAAATTCCAAATTAAATAAATCTTATTTCTTTCAGAGTAAAGTTCACACTAAAGCCTTTGAAAGCAAGTTTTTAAATTTCCAGTCATTTTAAATGGAGAAGTTTGATGTTCCAGCAATATTCCTCTGTTCCAAACTGTGGTCATTTCATTTCAAGCAGTCTCTAATAGGGTTAACCAAATTTTCAAGATGCGTCAGGGTTGTCATATTTTTAAACTCACTAGTAAACTCATCAAATGTTTCATCCTCATTCCTGTTAACCCAACCTTGTTAAATAAACAAATTAAGTTTCGAATGTGAGAAAAATGGTAATTTCAGCTGCAACCGTTTTTATTTTATTTTTATATCATATTTAAAAATCGACCATTTCCCTCATAGAGCGACTGTGGAGGTTATCATCCAAAGGAAAACACAAAATAACTGCTAAATTGAAAGAACACATATGAGCTCACATACATAGTAACTAAAGGTATCATCAAATAAAAATTAATTACTAGATTAGGTTTTAAATCTACGGTTGATTATTTTTAAAAGGTATTATGTAACACTGGGGTCAGGAATTACATTCCAATAATGTATTTTTTTTCCAATTGCACTCCAAATGTACTATTATTAAATGTGGCAAATATGAAAAAAATAATTTTCACAACTTAAAATAAAAATGTACATGTAGATATTAAACATTCCTTTGCATGTAAGCAAAATGCACGCATTAAATATATTGCTTGAAAGATGTAATTATCTTCAAATCATAACTCTTTCCCCCCAAAGATGTGCAAAAAGCATTTAAGAAAAATGTTCAAGGAAACAAATCTATATAGCAACAATAATAAAGGAATTCAGCTACCATGAAAAACAGAGGCTCAGAGTGAAGCCTGCAAAGATGTTAACAACCCATGAATATCCATATACATTTATGTTCAGGGACACATCCTGCTTTTTTCTACTCTTTTTGCCATAACTTGACATAATAGTTCTACAATTGCATGATTCTAAATCTAGCAAGAATCCTTGTACACACAGATCATTTTATAAGGTTCAGTGATGGCAATTCTGCTAAGTATACTTATTGAACTAAATATCTCAGAATTAGTAGAGCGTGTATGTACCTACTTTGTTCCCATTTCCTCAATCATTACTACAAGATATGTTCCATATGCACCTGTTTCAGTGTCCTGAGCTTTTTTTGATAGTGAAACATGAGTGGTTGAGGAACAATAGTAAAAAGAAAAACTTGTCACACTTCCAACTTAAACAGGCGTTATCTTCTTACCCTTTGGCCTTAAGTAGGCATTATTTAATCTGTGAATATAAATCAGTTTTTCTGAAGAATGCAAAAACAAAGTTGTGTAAATAGATAGGGCTACTAAGAACTGGGATTAGAAAACATGAAAAATTTAACTTGTGTTGCTTATATTTTTCCACCTTGCATTCAGTACTATGTAAATCTGTTCAATCTTCATGGGTTTCTTTTTGGTTGGTTATTTTAGGAAAGAACATTTCTCCCCCTTACAATTTCCCCATAGTTCCCCCCTCCCCCCACAAAACTCTATAAGCCTACTGGAATACATTTGTTTTTCAGAAAAATGTTATTGAGTATCATCATCTTGTCATGCTGCAAATGACTTAAGAACAGAATTAAAAATGAGAAGACAAAGTAAGAGACAGAAATGTGTACACTTGTGTGAAGTTGCAATACAACCAAGAGTTGAAACTGTTTCCCAAATATTGTATGATACCTCTGGCTTGCTATCCACAACATCCACTTCAACGCTAACTTCTGCCTGGAGGATTTTCTGCTTAGTTTGCTCAATGGCCAGACTTAGCTTGTGGATATAAGACTGGAGTTCCTCAGCAGAGTCCATGTTAAGTTCCATCAAAGCTTTGTGAAACTGATCCACCTGACCATCTTCTAGAAGTTCCTGCAAAAGGAAGCATTAAAAAGAATATAGTTTTATTAACCTGATACCAATCACTAGCCTCTGCTGTTTGGAAAAGAGAACCAAATTTATTCCTAAATAAACCACTTGTTATTTTCTGGCAACTGTTTAACATCTTTCATTCCTTCACTGAAATAATATGAAAATGACCCTCTGTGAACAAATATTTCACTGAGAATACAATTGTAAGAATAATCCTCCCCCAGCTTCTCATTTTTCACTTCCTCCAAACTAAAACTACAACTCCAGCAATGCATGGAGTTACCTGAACATAAAGAAGCCTCTCCAGTCTTTCTTGATCCAGCTGAAGCTTTTCTTCTCGACGGCGAGCATTAAGTTCCTGAAGCCGTCGAAGTTGTTGCTGCCGTCGCTCTTGCTTCTCCTCAGATGTGACAGTACTCCCGAGGAGCTTATTTGAAAAAGGCAGCTGCATCTTATGCACATTGTTCTCATAGTATTCAGGTGATCGCCACTTTTGCATTTCTGTTCAAATCACAGTAATTATTTTTGCTCAGAAAAACCATAGTAATAATTTTTGCTCAATACACTCCTATTCAAATGCCCTGAGAAATTAAGAAAAAGCAATGTAGGATATTTGGGGGGGGGGGGTGTCACAGGAGAGAGAGAAAACTAACTTCCACCTGATATTTAATAAATAAATTGCCTGCTGTGGGGAAACCTAAATGGTTTTTGTGGTATTGCACCAATCTATATGAACAAAGAAACAAGAAGAAACTGTATTTATCTAATGCCAGAAAACAGAAACTGCAGGGGAAAATAGTATTTTCTGAGAAAATTCCAGTGCAAACCAAGACGCCAGAAAAGGCAAACGCATACATTAATGAAACTTAACAATCAGTATGATCAAAATTGGGGAAGCAACTCTTCTCATTTTCTTTATAAAATGGCCTTTGTAAAGCCAACTGTTGAGTCAGATTGTGTGATACATCCAACTTCAACAGTTTAGGATCTAACTACCTGGTTCTTCTTAGATCTCAAATAAAGATCTAAGAGGTCACAATTAGGTTCTTCTGTTGATTTCAAAGGAATCAAATATGGATCTAGCCCACTGTGCTTTATTTTTATTCCTGATGTAGTTGCACATTTCTGGGCAGTTCACAAATCTAAACCAGAGATTAGCAACATCATAAATAAACAGCATGACCCTGATAAAAAGTAATTCAAATTCTTAAAAAAGCATGCTGCCGAAAAGATGGCAGAAAAGTGCAGCAGTTGATCTCTAGAGACTTGTCAGAACTGCCATGTTTTAACAGCTTTCTAATAAAGCCAAAAGTAGAGTTCAAATGGATTTTAGGGTGGGTGAAGTACTGTATTTTCTGAACTATAAGATGCACCGGTGTATAAGACGCACCAAGATTTGGAAGAGGTAAGTAAGAAAAAAAAGGTTTTGCCTTCCCTCAGCCCCCAGCAGCACTCTGCAGGGTTCAGCAGGGCTGGAGCAAGGCAAATATGTCCCTGTTTTTTACAAAGAAAAGGGCAAAAAAATGGACTGTTTTTTGAAACAACTGAGGCTTTTTTGCCTTCCCTCAGCCCCCAGCAGCACTCTGCAGGCTTGAGCAGGGTCTTTTCCCGTGTAAAATTGAGACTGTCTTGGCAACGTTTCGGCGAGGTCTCACTCGCCATCCTCAGGCTGGTGTTTTTGGCTTAAAGCGTGGCTGGAGCTGGTATATATATGGCTCTTGGCAGTTTATATTTTTTCATATTGTATATTTTACAATATAAGAAAATACATCCAATCATTCATGATATACAGTAAGTTAAGGAAAAATATAAAAAATGAAGCAATCTACCCCTATATCTAATCCTTATATTACTATACTAATCATTTGGCTTTGTGCTCATTCTTAAAATATAAAATTGCAACATCATAGAGCAACATGCATTATATTGATGTCTATTTTTACAATGCAAACACAGCTCTCTCTATTCATTTTTCATCTCTCTATTCACTCGAAACACATTTGTTGATTTAACCAACAAATTTAGCTGCTACACCCTGTTTGCTGAACTTCCTGGATTGAAGAGCCATGCAAGAGTTTGTTCCACTAATTCCAGATATATAAAATCAAAGCATGTTAAATTATTTTTATTCTTTAGATAAGGCTGTGGTTATTTCATCCTATTCACTGAAAATACATTGGCTGCATTTATATTAACACATCATTGATTTAACTGTGTTTTTTGGAATAAGCCACTGTGGCTGATTTACACAGCATGCTAGCCTGGTCCTTTAATGGAATGCAAATCCAAACAAAACCAACTGTGCTCTGCCATTCAGTTCAGGAGACTCCTACAACATATTTCTACCTTCTTTTGATTAACAGGATATCAGCTTTTTGTGAAAAACTAATGCTACTAAACTATTGTTTGCAATTCTACATACTTTCCTATCTCTTTAGTAATACAAAATTCACTCTATTTCTTTAAAGACTGCCAAATGATGTATTTTACAAAATCAGATGACACAAAGGAAATAAAGCTAGATAATAACTGTTAACAGCAATGCCTTACCTTCTTGATAATCTTCCGCGATATAGCTGTGCTCATGGAGTATTTCTTCCACCCGGCTAAGTGTGATTGCAGCAAAATGCCCTGGATATTTCAGTTGCAGGAGACGCTGGAGATAAAGAGCTGCCTGGCATCCTCCAAGATTTATGCGCTTACAGTTTCGTGCATCTAATCTAACATTTTATAAAAATGGAGGAAAAATTAGGCTGTATGGAACAGTTTCATTCTCTCTATCTGAACCCAGGTTCTATAGACTTTTCAAGTAGCCATTTATGTCATGTCCACAATTGATATTATCATCAATATTGGTTAGTTTTCACTCATGTAGTGGAAACTCTTAATCTTCATTACTTGTGGCTACAGAAATAATTAAAATATCCCAATTCACCAAAAAAATAAAAAACAAATGCTTAAAATAAAAATTATTCAAGAGAGAGAAGCCAATTGAATAGAAGAAAGACATATTTAATCCACTCCCAAAGGCTACATAAGAGATTTAAGACAACTAAGAAGAAGGATTGATTTGGTTTTCACTCTCTGGCAGAGCATTAAATTGGGTGAGTCAGAAAAATGATAAGCAGCCAGTGTAAGTAATACTGAACAGAAGAATGAAAATTAATTTCTTCTATAGTTATTTTTAACTGCCATATTTTGTACCATCTGACATTTTTAGCACAATAGATTATTAAAATCAAGGTTGAACATCATAAACATAGAAACTAAAAAACTAAATAAGCATAGTATTCTTTAAATAAAGACATTGCTAACCTCCAAAATTACATGTAAATAGTGGTTGTACTCAGAAACTGTTCAATAAACTTCAGTGGCTGCATTTATTCAATAAAAGTTCAATAATAATTATTCAATTAGTATTCAATAAAAGTTCAATAAACTTCAATGGCTACATTATACAACACACCAAGGCAAAACCATAGAAACCATTATAATGTTTAACAGAATACTGGTGAAACTTGAAAAATTAGAATATCGTGCAAAAGTTCATTTATTTCAGTAATGCAACTTAAAAGGTGAAACTAATATATGGAATAGACTCATTACATGCAAAGCAAGATAGTTCAAGCCGTGATTTGTCATAATTGTGATGATTATGTCTTACAGCTCATGAAAACCCCAAATCCACAATCTCAGAAAATTTGAATATTGTGAAAAGGTGCAATATTCTAGGCTCAAAGTGTCCCACTCTAATCAGCTAATTAAGCCATAACACCTGCAAAGGGTTCCTGAGCCTTTCAATGGTCTCTCAGTCTGGTTCAGTAGGAATCACAATCATAGGGAAGACTGCTGACCTGACAGTTGTGCAGAAAACCATCATTACAATACAATACAATACAATACAATAGCAAGAGTTGGAAGGGACCTTGGAGATCTTCTAGTCCAACCCCCTGCCTAGGCAGTAAACCTTACACCGTTTCAGACAACTGGCTATCCAACATCTTCTTAAAGGCTTCCAGTGTTGGGGCATTCACAACTTCTGGAGGCAAGCTGTTCCACTGATTAATTGTTCTGTCAGGAAGTTTCTCCTCAGTTCTAAGTTGCTTCTCTCCTTGATTAGTTTCCACCCATTGCTTCTTGTTCTACCCTCAGGTGCCTTCGAAAATAGTTTGACTCCCTCTTCTTTGTGGCAACCCCTGAGATATTGGAACACTGCTAACATGTCTCCCCTAATCCTTCTTTCTATTAAACTAGACATACCCAGTTCCTGCAACCGTTCTTCATGTTTTAGCCTCCAGTCCCCTAATCATCTTTATTGCTCTTCTCTGCACTCTTTCTAGAGTCTCCACATCTTTTCTACATCCTGGTGACCAAAACTGAATGCAGTATTCCAAGTGTGGCCTTACCAAGGCATTATACAATAATACAATAGCAAGAGTTGGAAGGGACCATCTTCTAGTCCAACCCCCTGCCTAGGCAGTAAACCCTACACCGTTTCAGACAACTGGCTATCCAACATCTTCTTAAAGACTTCCAGTGTTGGGGCATTCACAACTCCTGGAGGCAAGCAGTTCCACTGATTAATTGTTCTAACTGTCAGGAAATTTCCCCTCAGTTCTAAGTTGCTTCTCTCCTTGATTAGTTTCCACCCATTGCTTCTTGTTCTACCCTCAGGTGCCTTGGAGAATAGTTTGACTCCCTCTTCTTTGTGGCAACCTCTGAGATATTGGAACACTGCTATCATGTCTCCCCTAGTCCTTCTTTCTCTTAAGCTAAACATACCCAGTTCCTGCAACCGTTCTTCATATGTTTTAGTCTCCAGTCCCCTAATCATATAAAGTGGTATTAATACTTCACGTGATCTTGATTCTATCCCTCTGTTGATGCAGCCTAGAACTGTGTTGGCTTTTTTGGCAGCTGCTGCACACTGCTGGCTCATATTTAAATGGTTGTCCACTAGGACTCCAAGATCCCTTTCACAGTTACTACTGTTGAGCAAGGTACCACCTATATTGTACCTGTGCATTTCCTTTTTGTTGCCTAAATGTAGAACCTTACTCTTTTCACCATTGAATTTCATTTTATTAGATAGTGCCCAATGTTCAAGTTTGTCAAGATCCTTCTGTATCTTAAGCCTATCTTCTGGAGTATTGGCTATTCCTGCCAGCTTGGTGTCATTGCAAATTTGATGAGTTCCCCATTTATTCCCTCATCCAAATCATTGATGAAGATGTTGAAGAGTACTGGGCCTAAAACAGAGCCTTGGGGTACTCCACTGCATACTTCCCTCCATGTAGATGCAGTTCCATTGAGGACTACATGTTGAGTGCGGTTGGTCAGCCAGTTACGAATCCATCTGGTGGTGATGCTGTCCAACTCACATTCTTCTACTTTATCTAGTAGTAGGTTATGGTCTACCTTACCAAATGCCTTACTGAAGTCCAAGTAAACTATATCGACGGCATTCCTCTGGTCCACTAATTTTGTCACTTTGTCAAAGAATGCAATAAGATTAGTCTGGCATGATTTGTTTTTGACAAACCCATGTTGGCTTTTGGCTATTACTTTGTTTGCTTCTAGATGTTCGCTAATTCATTGCTTGATTATCTTTTCCAGAATCTTTCCTGGTATTGAGGTCAGGCTGATAGGTCTATAGTTTCCTGGATCTGTGTTTTCTCCTTTTTTGAAGATGGGAACCACATCAGCTCTTTTCCAGTCCTCTGGTAGTTCCCCGGTGCTCCAGGATCTCTGAAAGATAGAGTTCAGTGGTTCTGAGATCTCGTCTGCCAGTTCCTTCAGAACCCTGGGATGTAATCCATCCGGTCCTGGTGATTTGAACTCATCTAGGGTAGACAAGTGCTCACTTACCATTTCTTCCCTATTTCAACTTGTGTTCCTAATCTGATTTTTGTGGTGCTGTTTTTGATAGGTTGGACTGTTTTATCCCTTTGTGTAAAGACAGATGCAAAACATGAGTTAAATAGTTCTGCTTTCTCCCTGTTGCTTGTCACCTTCTTGCCACTTTCTCCCAGCAATGGACCAATTGTTTCCTTAACTCTTTTCTTGCTTTTAACATGTTGGAAGAAGCTTTTTTGTTATTTTTTACTTTTGTGGCAAGCCTTTCTTCATTGTGAGCCTTAGCTTTCCTCACTTCATCTTTACATGCTTGGGCTATTTGCTGATATTCTGCCTTAGTTATGTCCCCCCCTTTCCACTTTTTGTACTTATCTTTTTTGTCTTTTAATTTGTCAGAGAGTTCTTTATGCAGCCATGCTGGTTTCTTTTGGGAGCTGTTATTTTTCTTTTTCATTGGTATTGTGCTAGACTGGGCTATTAAAATCTCATTTTTCAAAATTTCCCAAGCTTCTTGAGTTGTTTTCCCTTGAGGATTCTCATCCATGGAATTTTTCCCAAGCTCTCTCTAAGTTTATTGAAATTAGTTCTCTTAAAGTCCAAGTCTCTAGTTTCACTTTGTTCTACTACTTGTGTTTGCATAATGTTGAATTCCAATATTGCATGGTCACTTGCCCCCAGGGTTCCTGTGGCTTCAACACCTTCTATCATTTCATCTCTGTTAGTGAGAATTAAGTCCAATATGGCTGATCCCCTTGTTCCCTTCTCTACTTTTTGGGAAACAAAGTTGTCTGCTAGGTTTGTTAGGAACCTGTTGGATCTTCCACTTGGTGCAGAGTTTGTTTCCCGGTTGATGTCAGGGTAGTTAAAATCCCCTACTACTATTGTGGTGTGCTTCCTACATACCTTAGTTAGCTGACTAGCAAAAAGTTCATCTACTTCCTCTGCTTGGTTGAGTGGCCTGTAGTATAGACCTATGGCAATGTCATTTCCCCCCCCAACCTTTAATATTGACCCAAATGCATTCAATCATTGACACCCTCTATAAGGAGGGAAAGCCTCAAAAGGTAATTGCAAAAGAAGTTGGATGTTCCCAAAGTGCTGTATCAAAGCACATTAATAGAAAGTTATGTGGAAGGGAAAAGGGTGGAAGAAAAGGGTGCACAAGCAGCAGGGATGACCGCAGCCTGGAGAGGATTGTCAGGAAATGGCCATTCAAAAGTGTTAGGGACTTTCACAAGGAGTGGACTGAGGCTGGAGTCAGTGCAACAAGAGCCACCACACATAGACGGATCCTGGACATGGGCTTCAAATGTCGTATTCCTCTTGTCAAGCTGCTCCTGAACAACAAACGTCAGAAGAATCTTACCTGGGCTAAAGAAAATAGATCTGGTCTGTTGCTCAGTGGTCCAAAGTTCTCTTTTCTGATGAGAGCAACTTTTGCATCTCATTTGGAAACCAAGGACCCAGAGTATGGAGGAAGAATGGAGAGGCACACACTGCAAGATGCTTGAAGTCCAGTGTGAAGTTTCCATAGTCTGTGTTGATTTGGGGGGCCATGTCATCTGCTGGTGTTGGTCCACTGTGCTTCGTTAAGTCCAGGGTCAATGCAGCCGTCTACCAGGAGATTTTGGAGCACTTCATGCTTCCTTCCACAGACCAGCTGTATGGGGATGCTGACTTTTTTTCCAGCAGGATTTGGCACCTGCCCACACTGCCAAAAGCACCAAAACCTGGTTCAATGACCGTGGGATTACTGTGCTTGATTGGGCAGCAAACTCGCCTGACCTGAACCCCATAGAGAATCTATGGGGGATTGACAAGAGAAAGATGAGAGACATGAGACCGAATAATGCAGAAGAGCTGAAGGCCGCTATTGAAGCATCCTGGTCTTCCAGAACACCTCACCAGTGCCACAGGCTGATAGCTTCCATGCCACGCCGCATTGAGGCAGTAATTGCTGCAAAAGAGGCCCAAACCAAGTACTGAGTACATATGCAAGCTTATACTTTTCAGAGGTCCGATATTGTTCTATGTACAATCCTTGTTTTATGTAATATTCAAATTTTCTGAGAGTGTGGATTTGGGGTTTTCATGAGCTGTAAGCCATAATCATCACAATTATGACAAATCATGGCTTGAACTATTTTGATTTGCATATAATGAGTGTATCTTATATATTAGTTTCACCTTTTAAGTTGCATTAATGAAATAAATGAACATTTGCACGATATTCTAATTTTTCGAGTTTCATCTGTATATTACAAATAAAGTCACTAATTACAAGAGAGCTCCAAATAGCTAAATTGGCTCTTTAGTTATATACTTCCACTGAGATGAGAACATTCTTTAACATGCAGATTTCATTCTTATCTATTGCATATTTAAGATTGCTCATTTCTCATTAAACCTAAATTGCTCACACAGGCCTATCTAGGGTTTTTCCATTACTTCCTTGAAATGAGATGAAAAAGAAAAAGAACAACATGTTTTCAACTTATCAACACATCCTTCTAATTTATGTTAGTAGGATGTAGATTGGGGAATAACAACAATTGTCACCCATCAATATACTCCTGGGGTCAAAGGCACCACATTCCTGCCCCCCCCCATCCCCCCAGCATACAAAATAAAACATGCTAGCCTTTCACACATCCTATACAACTGATCTCACACCCAAGTGTGTGCACCCAAATTCCAATGAGGAATATAATAATGAAAAGCATCTTAACTAATTCTATCAAAAATCAGTGAAAGAATTCAGGAGAAATGGCTCATGTCCATTCTTCAGTGAAAGTTCTTTATCAAAGCACCTACTATCCCAAACCCAGGCCAGAACTTTAAATTGTACACACACCAAAAAATGGTAATTATTCAGTAATTTATAAAAAATTACATTCTATTGGTAAATGGTATAACTCACCTGCCATCTAAGACTGGTAAAATATGAGTACAGTGGTATCCAGAAGAAACTATGAGCCCACTGCAAGGCCATCCTTGCCTTTTGTTATGATAGAAACTGTACAAACTGTCCACACCATAAGAAATCTTTGGAACCTGGTAACATTCAAATAGGAGCTCTGACATCATTTGCCTTGAATAGAGAGGGTTGCAGACAGCCTCTGTTATCACAATTGGATGGTCAACACAGCCCTATAACAAAATTAAGACAAGAAGTGACAATCTGTTAATCCTCAACAAGACACTTTTATTATTCATTTATTATTTATTTATTATTCATGCTTCTAGACCGCCCCCTCTCCCAAAAGGGACTCGGGGCGGTGTACAGTCCAAGCAAAATATATCAAAATACAGTAAAAATTGAATATGTACAGTTGGAATGGAGGAGGTTAAAAATGGAAAGGATTTTGAACCCCTAAAACACACACAATAAGTTAAAAACAATACCCCTAAAATAACCAGTTAATACATTTGCCAGGAGGGACAGTTGTAATTATGCCAGGCCTGCTAATCGGAACAGGTGAGTCTTCAATTTTTGCCGGAAGGAGCGGAGGTCAGTAGTGGTTCTAATGTCAGGGGGGAGGTCATTCCAGAGGGTTGGGCCCATCACAGAGAAGGCCCTACTCCTTGGTGTCGCCCGTTGGCATTGCCTAGTGGACGGCACCATGAGAAGTCCCTCTCTGTGTGAGCGAATTGGCCGCAGGGATGTATGTGGGAGGATGCGATCCCGCAAGTAACTAGGTCCCGTGCCATGGAGCGCTTTAAAGATGGTAATCAGCACCTTGAAACGCACCCGAAAAACCACAGGTAGCCAGTGCAGCTCGCGCAGGAGAGGTGTTACGTGGGAGTACCTCGTACTCCCCATCACAGCCCGCGCGGCTGCGTTCTGAACTAACTGCAGTCTCCGGGCGCGTCCCAAGGGCAGCCCCATGTAGAGAGCGTTGCAGTAATCCAGGCGGGACGTCACCAACGCGTGAGTGACCGTGCGTAGGGCATCCCGGTCCAGTAGGGGGCGCAATTGGCGCACCAGGCGAACCTGGTGGAACGCCCCCCTCGCCACGGCTGCCACATGGTCATCCATTGACAGCCGGGCATCAAGGAGGACACCCAAATTGCGCGCCCGTTCCACAGGGGGCAATTGTTCGCCCCCTATGGCCAGCGATGGAATCAGCTGGCTGAACCGAGGTGCCGGTAGCCACAGCCACTCAGTCTTGGAGGGGTTGAGTTTAAGTCTGTTGTCCCCCATCCAGACCCCGACGGCTTCCAAACACCGGGACATCACTTCGACAGCCTCGTTGGGGTGGTTTGGGGTTGAAATATACAGCTGGGTATCATCAGCGTAGAAGTGACACTCAACCCCAAAACCACGGATGATCTCACCCAGCGGCTTCACATATGTGTTGAACAGGAGAGGCGAGAGGACCGACCCCTGTGGCACTCCACAAGTGAGTGGCCTCGGGGTCGACCTCTGTCCCCCTGTCAACACACATTGCTTCCGGTCGGAGAGGTAGGAGCCGAACCACCGCAGAACGGTACCTCCGACTCCTATCCCCTCCAACCGGCGCAATAGGATACCATGGTCGATGGTATCAAAAGCCGCCAAGAGGTCTAATAGGACCAGGATAGAGGAACAACCTCTATCTCTGGCCCTCCAGAGATCATCGACCAACGCGACCAAGGCTGTCTCTGTGCTGTGCCCGGGTCGGAAGCCGGACTGGCGTGAGTCTAGATACTCGGATTCGTCAAGATGTTGTGGAAACTGCTGCGCCACCACATTCTCGACAACCTTCGCTAAAAACGGAAGGTTGGAGACTGGACGATAGTTAGCTAGCTCCATTGGGTCGAGTGCAGGCCTCTTAAGTAAGGGTCTCACCACCGCCTCCTTCACTTTTAAGATCAACATAGTGTATTTTTGGAGTATAAGACGCACCAAGGTTTTAAAAAGGCAAATTAAAAAAAAAGTTTTTACACTCTGCAAACCTCCCACAAAAATGGGCCAGTTTTTTTTTTTAATGGCATGAATAGCCCTTAAGAGACTTGTAGAGTGTTCGGTGGGGGGGATGAGCAAAAAATGGCCCTGTTTTCCGTGAAAATGGGCCTGCTTTTTGTCAAAAAAAAAAGGGCACTAGTGCTTATATAGCTTATATAGTGCTCCTGGGGGCTGGGGGGGGGAGGCAAATTTGAGCAAAAAATGGCCCATTTTTTGCTCATTTCTGCCCTCCCCAGCCCCCAGGAGCTCTCTGAAAGCCTTCTACTGGCTCTGCACAGCCATTTTGGTGAAAGGGGTGGGGTTTCAGGAGGCAAAAAAAATTGCTGTATTGTATAAGACGCACCCAGATTTTGAGCCTCTTTTTTGAGGGAAAAAGGTGCGTCTTATGCTGGGAAAAATACGGTAGCTATACTCATAAGTAGGGACAGTGAAGGGAGATGAAATGATGACTTCTACATTGTAACTTCATCAAATGATATGACAGACATATGTACATCAGATTGCATGATACATATATCACCATGTTGATGTTTACTACAAATTTACCACTGATGTTTATTACAAATTCCTACAAATAGAGCTTGTAAAAATTAAATTTTACATGTAAGGACATAACATCCAACACATAGTATCTTTGATCAGTATTACCTATTACTTATGTGTTCTTCCACAGATATGCAAACTAAAATGTGTATATGTGCAATAATGAATACAGAAGGATTTTTCTAGGTGTAATCTGCATACCACAGATTCTGTTCACCGTTCACTAAAAAAGCTTAAGTACCTGTTAAATGTGCAACACTTACAAAACAAGAATAACGCTGTTCTGATATTTGGATAATGTATTCTTTCTTGGAAATAGCAATGTTTCATAATTGAACTTTTTCCCACAAAGGATCTGGACTGGCTAATTTACTCTGCAGATTAACCATGTAGAAAGCAATTTTGCAAACTGGGCATTTGTATGTTTCCATTAATTTAATCACCAGGGGAAATGCATGCATAATATAATTCTAATCTCATTCCAACTCTTTGAGAGCACATTCTTTGCCCAAGGCTCAGGTACTACTTTTGTTTTTTACAAAATAATATGGATTTGAGAGTTCAAGTGCTAGGATAACAATATGCACTTGAGCTCTCTGTAAAAATATTTAATATATACCAAAAGGGAAAAGGCATTTTTATGATTTGCAAGTGTCTAACACCAGAGACTGACAATCCAGCATTTTCCACATCTTTGTGTTATCATTCCTTCTCCCTTCTCTTAGGCTCAAAATACTTCCAAAATATTTTTGTTTTGTTTTATATAACTTAATAGTGATGCCAGGGTTATCCATTCTAGTCTGGCAAACCATTCTGAACATTTCACACCATCGAATGGTTACCTGATTTTTGCAGACCAGCCCTGTAAGACAAGGGCTGAATGAAAACAAATGACTCCAGTTATATATGTTGCCAAAAGATTGCCATACTGGTGTACAGAAGCTCTGACACATTCTTTAGCATCTCTTCTTTCACTTCAATGTGTGTGGGGGTGGGGTGGGGGTGGGGGTGAGAAAAGACTGTATTGCTGCCGTTCATGGGACAGAAATAATCACTGCACTTTAAGCAATGCCCTGATTCCATTTTTGACTGCTGGTGGAATCCCTCCAAATGAAGTTCAACAATAAATGCAGGTTGTTTATGAAACTCTTAGCATCAGTACTATGTATCACTGGAACAAAAAAAATGTAAAGATGGTGAAGAGCTGATTTATGTGACCAAAAATAAAGTGGACAATCTGTGGCAGCAACCATGTTGTTATAAATGAGAAAAGTTGATGAACTATACAATACAATACAATACAATACAATACAATACAATACAATAGTAGAGTTGGAAGGGACCTTGGACGTCTTCTAGTCCAACCCCCTGCCTAGGCAGGAAACCCTACACCGTTTCAGACAAATAGCGATCCAACATCTTCTTAAAGACTTCCAGTGTTGGGGCATTCACAACTTCTGGAGGCAAGCTGTTCCACTGATTAATTGTTCTCACTGTCAGGAAATTTCTCCTCAGTTCTAAGTTGCTTCTCTCCTTGATTAGTTTCCACCCATGGCTTCTTGTTCTACCCTCAGGTGCCTTGGAGAATAGTTTGACTCCCTCTTCTTTGTGGCAACCCCTGAGATATTGGAACAATGCTATCATGTCTCCCCTAGTCCTTCTTTCTCTTAAGCTAAACATACCCAGTTCCTGCAACCGTTCTTCAAATGTTTTAGTCTCCAGTCCCCTAATCATCTTTGTTGTTCTTCTCTGCACTCATTCTAGAGTCTCCACATCTCCACCTAATTAAGGGCAGCTGATGAATCACTCAAAGACAAATTGTTTTCAAGTTTGGCATTTTCCAGAAACATGTGTGTCACATTCTTGATGTTTTTCAATACCAGAAAGTTCATGCAAGAGGGTTTTTTACATGCTGACAGCATAGATGAAACCTTCAACAGCTGTCAGCTATTGTCATGTTATGAAAATAAAGGTAAGGAGTTTCTCCACAGCACTGTAACACCTGTGCTGTTAAAACAACATGAGCCTATTATTATAAAGTGTGCTTTTCTGGGAAATGATCATAAAGTTTTATATTTGAGGAAAAAAATACAAAATCCAGGTTGCAGCAGGAAAAATCAGGTATAGGTGTTTGGAATATAGATGGTATTATTCACATGATGAAGCTGCCACCACTATCAACTTGGAGTGCTACATTGCAACACTTAATACTTTGAAACAACAATTCAGAAGCACAAGAATGTATGACAATGCCATGTCTCATAGCCCAAAAGTCACTCAAGAGCCATGTATGTGATGATTAAAGTGCTGGCATAGAATCTAGGAGACTTTGAGCCAATCACACTTTCTCATCCCAATTTATCCCACAGGATTGTTATTGTGGGAAAATAGAAGGCAGGAATGTTAGGATATGTTCGCTGCTTGAATTAACCAACTGTGGAAAAGATAGGAATAATAACAACTGTAAAGTTGATCTCTCTGTTTAATACCATTTGCCAGTCCAGATTTGGTGCCATGCTACTTCTACCTTTTTGGAAAACGGAAAGAATGATATCTCTCAGGTGTCTGACTCAAATGAAGAGATAGAAAAGGACTGTCAGGATCAGCGTGGAGTTCTTCAATGACAGTTTTAAGAAATTTGTCCATTGTTCCTCAAAGTGTGTAGCAAATAGTGGTGATTATGTGGGGAAGTATGTGGAGGTTACAAAAGAGTTCATTTATTATTTATGTATTTGTATCTCACCTTTATTATTTTTACAAATATCTAAAAACAATGAACACATCCAGCATTTTCCTCCTCCTATTTAACCAGGACAAGAAGTGATTGGCCCAAAGTTACTCAGATGATCTTGATAGCTAATGCAGAACTTGAACTCATGGTCTCCCGCTTTCGAGTATGGTGCATTAACTACTAAACCAAACTAGTTCATTTCGCAAATTATTTTTTATTTTTATTTATTATGTATTATTATTGTATTTATTATTTTATTTCTTAAAATGTCATATTTAAACTGAAATTTTGGAGATGGGGCATTATTTTTCATTTAAATGTAATATGTGGTCCATATATGCAAAAGATGCTCCATACATGTTTTAACAAGATAGTTATGCTCTTACGCCTCCTTTTTAATATATAATTCAAGGTGGTGAACATACCTAATACATAATGCACTAGTCCTTCATATCTTGAACGCACATCTGTAGGGCAGATCCCACATCTGTATTTCTAATATTCTACTATCTACACATCCCATATCCTTCCCCCAGAAAAGGTAATATAAGGCTTTTCTTCAGGAATATGGAAAAAGCTTTTCTTCAGGAATATGGAAGAACACTGGATTTGTTTGTTTGTTATCAATCTAAACCAAGTCACTAATTTATGTATTCCAGCCTTACTGGATTTATAGTCACTGCAGTATGAATTCTAATGAACATCAGTTGAACCACCAGGCTTGAAATTTTGGGCTTAGACAACTTAGAACTATGCAGCCTTCTGTCTGACCTGAGCATAGAACACAAAATTATCCGCTACAACAGCGGTTCTCAACCTGTGGGGTCAAATGACTGTTTCACAGGGGTCGCTGAGACCAGCGCAACTCTAAAGTTTAGACTCCACCTCGCGTTCCTTGAAATCCCCGTGGATGAGCTCCGGAATGGCCGCGTAGAGCGTTGCCTCCGCTCCACGCCGTAAAAAACATAGGTGCACGTGCACACCCCATACAATTAGCCTCTGAGACTTCGTAATGGAGGGAAAGTGTTCCTGCGAGGGAGGAAGGGGCTTAGGTCCTGTTCCAGGCTGTAATTGAGCACGGCTATGTTTTCCACGCCGCTGCCAGGTACTTTTAACTATATCTAAATCCACAACCAGACCTGTCATCAAGAGCCAAGCTCAGGAGCCCGAATTGGCCCCATTCACACAATGAAAACCTGCTTGCTAAAAGTGCCATAAACCATGCACAAAAGAAAAGAGCAAAAAAAAAATGCAATGCGAGATAACAATTTTAAAAATGATACAAGTGGAATTATTATTAGAAATAAAATGTAACAGAGAAAATGATATGTATGAAAATATAAAGTTAGGTTTCCTGAAATGCCACCCCGAGAACCCATCAGAGAAAGTAAATAAGCAAGGGCAACAACGGAAAGGAGGAAAGATGAGGAGGGAAAGGAAGAAAAGGTAAAGCAGAGGGAGTAAAGGAGGGGAATCAAGAGTAGGAGAGAGGGTAAGAGGGAGGAGGAGAGAAGAGGAGGGGAGGAAAGAGAGGGGAAGGAGAAGGGAGGAAGGAGGAAGAGGGAAAAGAAGAAAGGGTAAAAGCAGAGGAAGTAAGGGAGGGGAAGTAAGAGTAGGTGAGGGTAAGGAGGAGGAGAAGAGAGGAGGAGGGGAGGAAAGAGAGGAGAAGAAGAAGGGAGGAAGGAGGAGGGAAAGGAAGAAAGGGTAAAGCAGAGGAAGCAAAGGAGTGGAAGTAAGAGTAGGAGAGAGGGTAAGAAGGAGGAGGAGGGGAGGAAAGAGAAGTGAAGAAGAAGGGAGGAAGGAGAGGAGGAAAGAAGAAGGCAGAGACGGGAGGTAAAGAAGATAGAAGGAGCAAGATTGTTGCAAAATAAAACGGGGTGGCAAGAAAGTGACCCAACCTGCATTCTATATATTTGTAAGAAAATAATGATTAATGATAATGATATAATTAATGGTAATTATAAGTGTGTATATTTGTGAATGAACTTGAAAGAGAAAATAAAAAACTTTTTTTTAAAAAATAACAAATAAAAATAAACAATGCATGCCTTTTGCCCAACAAATTAAGGTTAAGCTTACCACCACCACCAAGGTTAAGAGCACTCCTGCAAACAACCCCAAACCAGGTTGAAGATCCATCCAGGCAGGGTAAGCAAGTTTGTGAATGCAGCTGCACACAACTTAGTTAAGGAGGCTGTGGGAATAAAGCCACTGTGTGTCTCTGTGTATGTGTATGTGTGTGTATGATTGTATAGCAGTCGAGGTTGTCCAGCCTCCAGGATGTGATTCTTTTCAGACCCCAAATTTAGGAGCAGACAAGATGTTGGCTGCCTCTATAAAAAAGATGTGGAGACTAGTCTAGAAAAAGTGCAAAGAGCAACCAAGAGGATCAGGGGACTTGAAGCTCAAACATATGAAGAACAGTTGCAGGAACTGGGTATGTCTAGTTGAATGGAAAGAAGGACTTAAGAGTGATATGACAGCAGTCTTCCAATATCAATATCTACATTACAATTCATAACAGCAGTAAAAGTACAGTTATAGAATAGCAATGAAAAAAATATATGGTTGGGGGTTACCACAACATGAGGAACTGTATTAAAGGGTTAGGAAGGTTGAGAACCACTGCGCTACAATGTCCTACCTGTCAACGACTACTTCAGCTTCAACTGCAACAATACACAGCTCACAATAGATACACATTTAAGGTAAACCGCTCCAATTGCAGAAAATACGACTTCAGTAACAAAGAGTTGTCAATGCCTGGAATGCACTACCTGACACTGTGGTTTCTTCCCCAAACCCCCAAAACTTTAACCTTAGACTATCTACTGTCGACCTCACCCCATTCCTAAGAGGTCTGTAATGCGCGTGCATAACCGCACCAGCGTGCCTACCGTCCCTGTCCTATTGTCCCCTCTTATTCGTATCAGTTAGGGAGTCAATGCTTACTCTCCCCATGCAGAAAAAAAATGTTGAGCCCCAGCGAGGCCTTCGGTACAAATGTTACTACTGAATCCATTTCCTTTATGTCCGGCCAAATCTAGGCTAGCGCTTGCCGTTGGCCTTATAAGTCCGGTTGAAAGCTTCTCAACGGTTGAAGATCCAACGGTACGAACAGGCGCGCAACTTCTGCCTTCCTTACCTGCGAGGAGACGCCCAGGCGCTGGAAACCGTGGTCGAAGAGCTGCTCCTGCAGCTCCATCTGAACGGGCACGTTGCGGTCGAAAGGCGAGCGGAGAAGCCATCGGAGGGGTTCGGGGCTGCCCAGATCGTTGCCCACCTGGGTTTCCGGGCCAGCGCCGCCGCGAGCTCCCCGGCTTCGAGCAACTAAGGAGCGGAACTGAAGCAAGGGCTCGCTAGGCACCGCGGCTTGCGGGCAGGCCCAGCCCAAACGCAGCTGGAACGAACCGTTATCCAGCACCAAAGGAACCGGAGCCGGCAACCGCACCGCCGGGTGAGCTTCCAGCATCGGGTCCGGGTCCCAGCGGACGTCGCGGAACGGGAACACCCCTCCGGCTGCCTCCATGGCGGGAGAAAAAACTTGCCGCCCGTCAGGTCCCTCCCCGTCTTTTCTCCGACTCGAAACAAAGGCTTCTAAAGGAATGTTCCGTCCCCAAAACAAATCACCATGGAGACCAGTGTTAAACCCGCGCGCATTGCTGGCTCCGCGTGTTCCTTAGAAGACAGTTTCTCTACCCCAAGCTTTAAGATGTTTTGACTTCAATTCCCAGAATTCCCCCAAATAGCATGTTAAAGTTTCCGAGGTTAAGAAAAATTGCTTTAGACTAGACTAGAATAAAATTCTTTATTGGCCAAGTGTGATTGGGCACACAAGGAATTTGTCTTTGGTGCATATGCTCTCAATGTACATAAAAAGACAAGATATATACATCCCAAAACTTCTCTTTGTTGAAATAACAGAATTTTGAACTTCATATATAAACGTATAGCACTCGAGAACCTGAACTAGAAAACTGTTGAATAAAATATAATATCCTCCCCCAATTTAATGTTGGAAATAAGATGTTTTTGATTAGCGAGTAAACTTGTGTTTATGGGATTTGTAGTTCCGCATGTTCGAAGGCTAACTGATTAGGCAAGACTGAAGAACAATATTAAGAGGTTTTATAGATCTAATGAGATTCAAAGTTCATTTGTACTTTAAATAAATATATGTTAATGTAACTCTTCTTACAGTAGGGCTGAGAGGGAACTTACTAAATTCCCTTACTAAGAAGGAGTGAAGCTGCATTTCTGGAGATGAATAATGGTTAATGATGGCCATCTTGAAAGTGAGAATGGTTTAATTTATAGTTATCTTCAGAAAACAGCTTTTTGCCAGCCATTTTAGGCAACTATCACCTAATCTCTAAATTTCATTTATAGGGATTGTTTTGGAGATTTAGCTACCCAGGATCTTAGAGAAACCATTTTCTGGATTTTCTACAGCTGAGCATCATATCTGGGAGTAGGATTAAAATGGCATTGCTTGCTTTGATGGATGACTTTTGGTGAGACCTGAAAGGGGATGTGCTAGTCTTGGTCCTCTTAAATCACTCAGTACTTGGTACAGCACAGTACCCATGATCATCTTTCTAGACTGCCTGCAAACATTGGCACTTGGAGAAACGGTTTTGCAGTGACCATGCTCTTTCTTATGTAGTTCCAGTCATCACAGGTGGGAGGGAAGAGTGATCATGCCTGGAGTTACTCCAGGATAGGGTTCCTCAGGGCTTATTCCTCTTACGCATGCTGCCACATTACACATGTGGGTGGAATGATTTCTAAGTGGAGAGTCATAGGCCTATTTTAGAACATGCACTACAGTTTCATGTATTTCCCACTTCAAACTGGGAATAAACAGCTGCCAATTTCCAGGTTGTCCAACTTTGATATAGTGACTTGGTTCACACTATGCAAAGTTATATGGGTGTTGTTTGAAATTCTATAGAATTCTTGTGGGAGTTCAGTCTGTTGATAGCAGTTGAATTCTTAGAACAAGCTGGCCTAATATGGATTGGCTGATTTGTGGCACAGTGCTATTTTCATCCAAAGAATCATCTTTATTTATGAATTTTGTGAAACTCAGGCAGTTGGGAAAATTCAGTAAACCATGGTTCAGTTAACCTTGGATTAGCATTTAAAAAATAAATAAATCCAGCTATTGGAAACTCCTGCAAGAGATTATGCTGTTACATACCTCAGCTGCTTAAGCAGGTTTTTTAAAATCAACTTTATATTTAAATGGAATAGTTCTGTAAAAATGATTTTATAGCAGAAATATTGCTTATCTTTATTTTTCTGTTTCAAAGTACAAGATATAAGGTGTACTGCAGTTTCTCGAATTATCATTTAATCTGTAACATTCCTCTCTTAATAGGCTTAAAGGGTTTTTTAATATCAGCTGTGTTGGAACGATAGCATAGCTGCTTTGTGATTCAAGTAATGATGTAGTAAAAGAGGTAGTTACATAAAGGTATTTAGTGTCACACAGTAAAAACTTAGAAAGTCATGCACACAGTGAGTTCGGCTGGATTTTGAACCAAAAATGAAGTATCCTCTAGTTCCTTTAATTAGTGATTTAACATTTCCTTTTTTCTTCTTCTGGTTTTGTTTGCCTTTTGGGATATTATTGATCTTACTCATTTTTTGGTTTCAACATCTACTTAATGAAGGTAAGCCATGTTGCACTACAATTTTTACAATTTTCATTTAATGTGACTTGTAGGAATTATATGGGTTGTAGCACAAGGTATCTAGGAAGTGCCAAGATAGGGATGGAGATTATAAATTGCTTTTTATATCCCATGATATCCAAAATATTAGCACGGCTGAAAAATTAGCACTACATTATATGTCTGTTCAAATAGCTTCACTTAAAAATGGAGATGTAGATAAATTTCAAAATATTTACTTTTCTTCTTTATTATGTGCGAGATCATTTAAGCAGAACTTATCAAGACTGACTCAGGCCTCTCCACCACTTGTGGGCTGCATTGAAATAAGGTCAATGCCATTCCCTGTATCCTCATGATACTGTTGGAAGAAATACCCATCTGGTTCAGTTCCAAGCCAGGAGAAAGGCACTGGAGACAAAATGGAGGCTGATTGGAAAGAGGATCCATTTAATGATGAAGCAGAAGCACATGGGTAGTTCTGGGCAGTTGACCATATGGAGTTGAGAATGGGATTTTTCTATACCTTCTCTTGGGCTTTGCACTTGAACTTCATGTTCCTGTGCAAGAATGTGTATTCTATTGGCTGTTGTGAGACTCCCATGGGGTCATGTACAAATCCTAGGAGTTTGAGCTAAATTGAAGTTTGAAGTTTGAACTTCTGGGGATGGTGCAACTGAGATGATGCATTGTAGGGGCTTTGGGCAATTCCTATTGTGGCTGAGGGCTAATCCTATCTGTTGGATCTTGGGTGAGGGTATTTGCTTATGAATAGAGCTAGCTATCTCTTTACCTCTTAAATGCGGATATCTGTTGAGAGCTATTCAGAAAGGTGGGAGCTGCTTTCCAAGAGCCCGTTTCTCCATTTCTCATCCAGGGAAATATAATATTCTGCCTTCTTAATATTTCTCAAAATATTTCATTCTTCTAGGAGAGGGTTGAGTGCTAACTTTCTACAATACTATAGTATAGGGCAGCGATGGCGAACCTTTTTTGGCTCGCGTGCCACAATTGGGGGTAGCGCGGGGGGGGTCGTGTGCGGGCGTGCCGCACCCATAATGCAACGCGCCCCCAGTGCGCATGCGCGCACAACGCGCCCATTTTTGCATGATTTTTTCGCCTTCCCCAGGCTCCAGAGGCTTTATAGGAGCCTGGGGAGGGCGAAAAGAGCCCCCCCCGCCCCCCCCCGGAGGCTTCAGGGAACGTCCGGAGGCTTCCCTGAAGCCTTCGGAACACTTAAAACCTCCCCCCCCCGGAGGCTTCAAGGAACGTCCGGAGGCTTCCCTGAAGCCTTCGGAACACTTAAAACCTCCCTGCCCCCCCCCGGAGGCTTCAGGGAACGTCCAGAGGCTTCCCTGAAGCCTTCGGAACACTTAAAACCTCCCCGCCCCCCCCGGAGGCTTCAGGGAACGTCCGGAGGCTTCCCTGAAGCCTTCGGAACACTTAAAACCAACCTCCGAGCAACCCGGACTTCCGGGTTGCTCGGATGGTCGTTTTAAGCGCTCTGAAGGCTTCAGGGAAGCCTCGGGACGGTCCCTGAACAGGCACGAGACGTGCGTCTCCATCGTCCGGGCCCGGATCGCCTCCACCGCGCGGCGCCTCAGGCTCGGCGTCCTTGCGCCCGGCCTTCAAATCGCTGCCACCGCCGCCGCCACCGCCACTAAGACGGGCTCGGCCGAAGTGAAGTCCATCAGGCTTCAGCCGCGCCACCTTCGCCTCCTCCTCCTCCTCCTCTAGCCGCGCCATCGCAAGGATTAAGGCAAAAGGGGGCGGGGCGGGGAAAGCGAAGGGGGCTTTGCATGATTTTTTCGCCTTCCCCAGGCTCCAGAGGCTTTATAGGAGCCTGGGGAGGGCAAAAAGAGCCCCCCCTGCCCCCCCCGGAGGCTTCACGGAACGCTCGAACGCGGCGCCGTGGCCCCGCAGGCAGCGAACGAGTCGGAGCCTGCCGACTGGAGGAAGAGGGTGAGAGGCTGGTCCTGTGAACGGCGGCAGCAGCGGCGACAATAGTCGTAACTTGCCGGCGAGCCGCCCCGGCTGGAAGACAAAGGAGGGGAAAGGCGGCAGGCAGCCGAGTTGCGACTATTGTCGCCGCTGCTGCCGCCGTTCACAGGCCCCGCCTCTCACCCTCTTCCTCCAGTCGGCAGGCTCCGACTCGTTCGCTGCCTGCCGGGCCCCGGCGCCGCGTTCGAGCGTTCCGTGAAGCCTCCAGGCTTCACATATAAAGCCTCTGGAGCCTGGGGAAGGCGAAAAATAGCTTTTAAAAAGGTGAACTTAGCTGGCCAGCGTGCGCACGCGCGCTGGCCAGCTGACAGGGCAGCGCCTCGCGTGCCCTGACAAATGGCTCCGCGTGCCACTTGTGGCACGTGTGCCATAGGTTCGCCATCACGGGTATAGGGGATTCCACAAGTCTTTGGAGGCTGAGATGAATAACTCTTGGTTCATGCTCCAGAGGAAATACTGTGAAAATGTGAAGGCAATATTTGCAGTGTTTCCTCTGAGGCTCCAGGGTAAAGTGGTTTTTGTGTGCAAGATTTCATTTTATTTTTTTCACCATCACCACCCCAACTTTTTATTTAAACTTTTGTGTTCTCAATATATAGCAGTTAATATTTTAAAGCTGGTTCCTTGTTATGAAAAGAATTCTCTACAAGAAAAGCAATGGGAAAGAAGGGGCAGCTAGTTGCTGTTATTATTTCATTTCAGTTGGACAGCTGGAGGAAGTTCTGATTGTTTAAGGAATATAAGGATAGCCAGGTGTTATGCAGCTGGTTATGATTGTGTATACATGTTTGTGTCCAAGATTGGTCATGTCAAGGGAATAGGGGGTACTTAGGCATGATGTACTAGCTTTTAACTAGGTTTAATTTCTTTGTTGTTTTTTAACTTTAGATTTTTCACACAAGGAGAAAGATCTTGGATGACTGCAGTTTGTTAAACTGATTGAATAGAAGGGTGTTGTGCTTTTAGGCTGTGTCCAAAGGCAACCGAAGTTCCTCCCATATTGTAGATTGACAGATTCACCATTTGGTAGACCCTGTTCATGCAGATTTCTTGAAGTAAAAAGCAAAGCCTCTTGGGCTCCCATGACTAATTGCTCTAGAACAAAAGCTACGAAAATTGTACTTTTCTACCCAAATGGTCAGTGGAAGCATATTGCTAACTTAGTTACAAGCCAGTTTAGTTAAACTGTTAACTAAAACACTAAGCCGGAAACCAGGAGAGTGAGTTCTAGTCCAAGTCATAGGCATGAAATCCAGCTCAGTGACTTTCTGTCAGTCATACTCAGTCCAGCTCACTTCACAGGATAGTTGTGGGAAAATAGGAGTAATAGATATGTTCACTACCTTGAGTTATTTATTTATGAAAATAAAAACCTGTGTAAGTAAAATGTCAATTTTATGTCCCAGAAATATACTGGTTTATTTGATGATATGAAATAATCAGTCCACTATATTATCGCTTGGAGATGCATATGCTGCTATCAGAAAAAAACTCGTATTTGCAAAGTGTGAAGTTTGGAATGTGCTATTCCACAACTCCAGAACTATGACTGGTCTGTGTAATCAAATGCAATTTTTTTACAATATAAAGACATATGGCTGCTAATTTTCCACATAGGGGAACTAGTATCGTGGATTCAAATGGTGTCATACAAAAGATACACATGGGTTGTTCTTATGCACAAATCTATCTATGAAGCATTTTGAATGACTTTATGAACAGGTAAGTCAGCAGCATTTCCTCTTGAATAATGGCGAATGCCTTGATTGCCCTTCTCAGCATGTGTAAATAACTCTCTTCAAAACATCAAAATCATAATTAGCAATCCTTATCCAATATTCAGTAATATGAAGCTGCCTTCTTCACGAAATGTTTGCTCCGATTTTTCACTGTTATTAAACTCAAATGTTAATCATGCTGAAAACAATTACAGAAAATTGCCTTTCATTATTGGAGCAAGAAAGATTTCATGCATTAGAAAACAGATCAGGAATCTAATTTAGATTAATTTAGTTTAATCTTTGATAAAATAACAATTGTTCCCTTTGGATATCCATGTTATGCATTTTAAAAATCTATAAAATGTACTGTAGGTATAAAATCTTGTTTAGCTGTAACACCTTCTGTATCTAACCAAAAGGTCTTTCTAGCTTGTTCCCCCCCCCCCCCTTGCATTGATATAAAATCCTGATATTTATATTTTAGCTGAAGTTCCAATTACTAAAGAAATAAAGATGCCACCCTGGGATGACCCTGATGGGAACACTGACCTCAAATCCCAACATGAATCCAGTGGAAATAACCGAAGCAAGTACCGAAAAGCCTTAAAATTTGATCTGAAGATGACTCCAGTGGTGGAAAAATTGAGCTCCAGGCCTGCTCACTCGAGTTCAAAAGAAACAGAGAAAAGCCTGCCTGCCTCTATTTCACACCAACTAAACCAATGTGGCAGACAGTTTTGTTCTGAGAAGAATTTGATCTACAATACACCTCTGGTAAGTAAAATGACCTACCTGTAGTATATGAGTAATAATGATCCTATATTTACTAGGTTCGTAGAAGAAAGGAATCTGGCTCATATGTGCCATTAAAGTTGAGCTACATGAAAAGTCCCTGACCAAAGTAAGGAAAAGCAGTCCTCAGTTCTTTTTACCTAGGTTGGAAAAATTAGAGCCCCGGGTGTTTGTTTTTCTCTCCTGACTTGCATTCTATACATTAAATTTCCTTTCACCCACCCATTATAGCTTGGCTCAGATTTATTGGCTCACATTCAGCAAATAGTTCTGGTCAATATTTAGTTCTTAGAACTTGGAGGCCAATATTGTCTAAAGAGATTATAATCTCACTATATAACCCAGAGCATGCATGGTTGCCATTTTTTTAAAAAAGTGCATGTCCATGGCTCTAATATTACATTTTTTTTCAGTTTTTTAGCTGTTTTGGCTTCTGCTGGATTTAAGAAAAACTATTTTTCAAGGTTTGTCATTTCTGTAGTTATTGCAAGAATCAGTAATTACATCTGTGCCATAATTCATTTCAAAGGGGATAAAAGTTTAGTGCTGGGTTTACACATTCCCCACAGTCAGACATGACCAACATCTGAGAAACTGGGACCCATTTCAGCCTCTCAATTTTTTGGAGAGATCCTTTTGAGTCCTTTGAAGGTGGGGAGGAGTTAAGACAAGGAGGCTATTGCTACTATTGCCACTATTGCTACCATTCTGAAATCCCCTTTAACCAAGATATTGTTGGTGTGATCACACACCCTTGAGAGCTACAGATGGCATACTGGGGAACTCTGTGCATATTGCCTGTTCCTTAGCTTAGTCATGGTGCGTTAACTAAGTCAATTGCCTAGATTCTCATAACATGCTATAACAGAACTACACAAACATTATAGCTTAGCATAGTATGTGAATAGAAATGTTTACATAGATGTTTGTAAAGTTCTGATATACCATGATTTATCTGTGTAATAACAGTCTTCACTGAACTGGCTTAATTGCTAGTAATATCAACGGGAGACAAATTTGTAAATGTTTCTTAACTGGATTTTTTATTTAACTTCTGAACTCTCTCTCTCTCTCTTGTAGACTTCTTCACTAGTTGCTTGAGATTTCCAATGTTCTGTGGATGCAGCTGCTCTCTTCATCTCTGGTTGCTGGTATTTACAGTTCCTTATATGGTTGAAGGAAAAGCCTGATGAAATCATGGTTTCCTTGAAAAAAACAAATTGGTATCTGTCATCTCTTGCAAGGAAGAGAGGGGCTAATGACATCTATGGGGATAATTAAAATACAGCTGTTCCACCAAAGAAAGACGGATGTTATAGCAATTCTTTAGTTTGTCCTGTTGCTAATTTCAGGTGTGCTAATTTTTTGCTTTATCATTTAGATTTTCTGTACAAAAATCAAAACATTAAAGTGTTTCCTTGTTCTTGAACTAGGGCATTATTCTTAAATGCCTTTTGAATATAAAAACTAAAGAATTCCTGCATATGTGTCAGCTTAACAATTCTGCTCTCTTAGATAATACAAAAAAAATGCTATCCTGGGACAACATTTAAAACAAACAATTACTATTACAATGTAAATGCAAAAATGTTTTTAAAAGGTAAAGGTGAAAGTTAATCATAATTACTTATAGGGGTAATGCCTCTTAGTCTAAAAACAGATGATATGCTGGTCATTGCTAAGCTATAACTCCCAGCATCGAATACCATTGAACAAATTTGCTGAGATTGCTGGGTTACAGTTACTCCTTTTGAAAGACATTTCTTGCGTTCTAAGTGATTATAAGTTGATTTTTCCCTTTTGCTTTTTGTTATAACCAAGAATATTCAACTGATATAAAGGATCTCATCATTTTATCCAAATGCCTTGATATCCTTGCTAGGACTATTTTAGGGCAACAGTATTTCAATAAACTATTAACAGAGTTCAGGAAATAAGCCATGTATCAGAATCTTATATATGTCTAATACTCCTAGCTGGTTAACCTTGGTCCTAAGCATGAAAGTGAACCATTGCATCTGTGCATCTGTTCCTCCTCATTGATATGAAGGGGTGTGTGTGGGGAGATCTTATTTCCCTTTGGGAAAACTTCTCACAAAGTAGTCTTGTCTCTGGAGGAATGTTTCTGTCAAGTCTCAGTGTATAATTTGAGGTGTAATGTGGCTCAGTTACTGTAACTGTACACATAGTTCTCAACTTACAACAATTCATTTAGTGACTTCCTAGTTACACTACCACTGAAAAATGTGACTTATGACCATTTTTCACAGTTACGACCTTTACAGCATCCCTATGATCATGTGAAGAAAATTCAGATACGTGCAACTGGTTCATATTTATGACCATTGCTGTGTCCCTAGGTTATGTGATTCCCTTTTGTGACCTTCTGACAAGCAAAATCAATGGGGAAACCAGATTCACTTAACAGCTCGGTTACTAACGTATCAGCTGCAATGAACATCTATGGTGAGAAAGGTTGTAAAATGGGACAAAACTCTTTTAATAAATGTTTCACTTAACCGAAATTTTGGCCTCAATTGTGGTCATAAGTCAAGGACTACCTGTACTTAAAATTATTTTCCCCTCTCACTACTTAATACAGACCTAATACTATGACTAAGTATGACAATAAAAGTGGGAATTTGTCTACAAACAGGAAAGAAACATGAGTTGGATGTGGACTCTGGAAGAACAGATTGAATTTATTGAAAGTTCTTTAGAAAAATCCACAAAAAGTTTAGCTCATCTCTTGAATGTGCACTTTAGTGGTTCTTACCTACTACTGATTTACCACTTATGTCTCCCTGCCCTCAGTTAATACACAAAATACATATAGTTTTGTAATATTAGCTCTACAGGCTTCATTAAATTGTTTGGGATCCGTCCATA